>NW_008239080.1:9221566-9224577 GCF_000691975.1 Corvus brachyrhynchos
TATCATGAAGTTCCTAATTTTCAAATTGGTGTTGTATACAAATGCCTACTTATGAATGTCAAAAATGAAGATGTGTTCAGGTGCACAGATATGCACAGTATGTCTAAACTTTCACAGCTGAATGTTAATATTTATATATGTAAAAAAAAGTGGCTCTTGTGAAATGAAATAGATACATTATTTTTAAACCTAGTAAGAGTTCAAGTGGTTTTCTTAGTATCTGCAGATAAAAATTCTTATTTGGACTTTATTTACTGTTTAAGTGTTTTTAATTTTATACTATGAATATTAATATGACATATTTCAATAACCAGATAACATTGCTTCATCTTGCTCTAAGACATGATGAAAAGAGAACGAGGCACATCAACCCCTTCTGGTTAAAGCTGGAACTAGGACACCAACCAAGGTATAAACACAATTTCTCCCTGGGGAAGACAGAACTTTTTATAATATACTTTTCCATAGATTTCCATTTCTAGATACATTTCCATAAGGCCATCTTTCTGTAAAAATCTGATGCAGTCACAGAAACATAAGAATTAACGCCTTCCACAAGAAATTTACTGTTTAATACTTAGAATATCTGTTCAGAAAGTGGGATCCCTATCTTTACCTGCTTCCTCCACAGGCTCAACAACGATGAATTCCCAAATCATGCACCCTTGGCATTCATGCTATAGGCCCTCTGTCTTCCATGACAATATGAGCCACAGATATGGAAAAGAAAGAATGAAATAGAATACATGGAAGTCTCAAATATTCATTCTATGTATTCAACAAGTTCCACGAAAGCATTCAGTCAAAAGTAGTACTTATTGTTGCACTAAAGGAAAAAGAGTGACACATGTTCCTTCACAATTTTATTCTCACTCTTTTGTTAGCTTTTACTTCTTCCAACAAAAGGGCAACAAAAAGCAGAATGAATATCATAGAATCATAGAACTGTAGAATCATTAAGGCTGGAAAAGACGTCCAAGATCATCAAGTCTAACCTTTGACTGAACACACCCATGCCAACTAAACCATACCACCAAGTACCATGGCCAGTCATTTTTTGAACACTTCCAGGGACGGTGACTCCTTTTCTCCAGTCTTAACAACCCCAGGTCCCTCAGCTGCTCCTCACAGACCCTTGTGCTCCAACCCCTCCCCAGCTCCGTTGCCCTTCTCTGGACCCACTCCAGCCCCTCAATGTCTTTCTTGTAGTGAGGGGCCCAGACCTGGGCACAGCACTCGAGGTGTGGCCTCACCAGTGCTGAGTACAGGGGGATGATCATTGCGCTGGTCCTGCTGATCACACTGTTTCTGTTATAATATTGCATTTTTGGTAAAAATTATACTAAGTGAAAGACAACTTTAAAATCCTTGTTGTCCAAGCTGACGTCTTACTCACCTCTTCTCTTCTCTTCTTTTTATGGTCCATTTCTTCTTAGAGATCTGTTTCAACAGGATTTGGTTCCACAAAACAATACTTTTGAAGCATCAGAACAAGTTGATCATGGTTTAAAAATATAATGAAAATATTTACAGCTTCAGTAACCCAAGGAAGAAGTTGAGTAATGAGTAGCAGATAAAATCTTTGACAGTTTCAGAGTTAATGTTCTTGTTTATACAATAAACATATGAAAAGTTAATAATTTTTCACTGTCTACACTAGATATTAAAATTCTCTGATGATTCTTCTTAATCTTAAAGTTTGAAACAAGAGCAGAAAATTACATTAATCCATTTTCAGGAGAATTAATGTAACAAAAGATAGAGGTATATCTTGGCAGAGTAAAAACAATAGCAAAATTTGTGTTCTTGATTTCTAAGGCTTTAAAACAATTGAATGTTCATTAGGCAATGAGTTAGACCTTGTCCCTATTCAAGTCCATAAAATATTAAATAAACTGACTTATTAAGCAAAAAATAATTTTTTTCAGTATCCCATATTTTGTTCAAAATTGTATTTCCATTCTGTTCACTGTGTTGAAAATTTACAAACCTCCATGCCAGTTAAGAGGAATAAATTTTCTGGTAGTTAGGAACCATTCAAGCAAGATGAGTCATCTTCCATTTCTGTCTCCTTCCTAATTTTGATAGGTCTTCTAGAATTTGAATATGCGATAATTTAGGTAAAGCTCTTATGAAGTGTTAATGAGCAAAACTGTGAGAGAACACAGACATGCTCATTCATCATTTGAAATTTATTTTACTTGTATATAACCATTATATCTAAAAAATTAACTTGTGCATGGAGGGAATACTATCCTCTGCTTTCTGCTGCTCCTCAGAAGATGCCTTTTTCTTTCCTTCCTTTTTCTTTCTTTCGTTCTTTCTTTCTTCTTTCTCCTTTCTTTCTCCTTTCTTTCTCCTTTCTCCTTTCTTTCCCCTTCCCCTTTCTCCTTTCTCCTTTCTCCTTTCTCCTTTCTTTCTCCTTTCTCCTTTCTCCTTTCTCCTTTCTCCTTTCTCCTTTCATTCTTTCTCCTTCCTTTCTCCTTTCTCCTTTCTCCTTTCTCCTTTCTCCTTTCGTTCTTTCTCCTTCCTTTCTCCTTTCTCCTTCCTTTCTCCTTTCTCCTTTCTCCTTTCTCCTTTCTCCTTTCTTTCCCCTTCCTTTCCCCTTCCCCTTCCCTTTTCCCTTCCCCTTCCCCTTCCCCTTCCCCTTCCCTTTTTTTCCTGGAAAAGCCATGGAGTCTTTAGTTGTGTCTGAGTGCTTTCTTTAAATTTCCCACTTTACATCAATTTCTACTACATGCGTGATTCTGGAAGAAAGTGTCTTACAATGGCCAAACTGAATATACAATTGACAGCAATTGAAAAATCAAAGCCTAAACTGTAGTACTGAGAAGGGACATTTATGTACAAGGGATGTTATGATCCAGTTATCAAAATTATTAGAGAGATTCCTCTGCCTGCACTAAGGTGCAACCAAGACCATATGCTGAAGCCAATAGTATAGTTTTTATTTGACAGTAAATGTAAGGGAGAGAGAGAGATGGAAAGAAATAGAAAAAGAAGGGAGAGAA
>NW_008239080.1:9224588-9227286 GCF_000691975.1 Corvus brachyrhynchos
GGGAAAGAGAGTGACAGAGAGACAGCTTGGCAGAAAATATCACCACTTGGTGGATCCTGACAGTGTCCCATTGATCCACTTTTTCTGGTCTTCTCAGTGGTGAAGGTCCCACAAAACAGATTTCAGGTATATGTGGGAACACCCAGGTACCTCCTCTGGGGGGTGGAGGGTAGAAGTTTCACACCATCTCTTACCATAGACTGTGGATCTATTGCATCCCTTTGCACCATGTGCAGTCCTCTGGTGCAAGGCCTCAGGAATGAGTCTGGGGTCGCTTTGAGAGTCTTTGATGGTTTATGATCCCTTTCTCAGCTGCCTCTCATGTGAATGTCCCATGGATGTGGCCTTCCCCGGGGGAGCGGCTCAACAACTTCAACAACTGAACCAGTTTGTGTAAGGGAGGGTGGGTGTTCCCTCTGACCAGGGGTTACACCACACACCCAGAAATTCTCCTCCTCCCACCCTGGCCTACGGGGAGTGTGTGCAAACCTGGCTCCAGATAATGAATCTGTGGGCTGTGGTCTTTCCCACCCCAATCCCAGCCAGAGCTGATTTTCAGGACAGCTGCTGGGTTTGGCTTTCCTTGTGGATGTACTCTTCTCCTTAGACCTGAGATAATTGGACAATAGTACCATCCTTATCTCAAGTTCACGTTAGGTGTCTTAACTCACAGTCCACTTCCAGTCAGGATGAATATTTAGATGGAGAGTAGGCTTTGTTAGTTGCAGCTTCTTTATACAATTTTGCCATAATGGCCAAAGTCACTTTTAAACAATGTTTAAGCCATTACCCATAGCATTTCAGTTTCTCACATGATATTATTCAAATGTATGTCCAAAATCTACTATTCTTGCATTATAAGAATAAAGGTACTCCTGAGTCTAAATGTGGGGTCATAGTTGTGATGATCTTCATATATTAGTGAGCAGGATCTCCCTGTCTTAGAAATGTGAGTTTATAGTTCAATGTCTGGGCTACAGTCACTTCCAAAGATTGATTTCTTTCTGATAATATCTAAAACAACTAGAAAAGGGGAAAGTGAAAATAAGAGCTGACTAGTTAACTTTTTACCCTGAACATAAATCCTTGAAGAATGCAAAGAACATCCACAAAGATATTCTATAACAAGGCATGAGAACTTTTTTTGTTGAAATATATCTCATCAGGAATGAAAGCAATAACCACACTTAATTGCCAAGCTAAAGAAATCTAATCATTAGCTGAACTGCTTAGCAAATGGTTCATTTTAAGTGGTTCAATTCACAAGTCACTTAGGGATGAAAACACAGTAGCAAATGCAGGAGGGATTGGGTAGTCAAATCAGGAGAAAAATGATCAGTGATACTTAACGGAGGCAAACCGATACAATGATGAATCCTTAGCAAATGAACCTTAAATGCAACAGCACCTGCATGTTAAAATATGTTATGAGAAACCTCATGAATAGTATCCTCACTATTTGCATATCAAGATTCAATGTTTATTTGGTTTTACATTCTAGTTCCAACTTTCTACGGCAACAGAAAATTCACTCTAAAAAATTCCAGTGAAGCTGGAGCTTCTGAATTTCTTGAACACTTTGAAAGTTACATACTCATACCATTAGTGGTATTTCCAAAAGGGATATGAAAGTATTGTCTGGTTAAGTAATGGACTGTTTTGGTCTGTGATACCTTTAATTTTCTTTGTATTAGCTTGTATGTGTTGTTTTGGATTTGTGATGAAAACAGTATTGGTGATACAGGGATGTTTTATTTATTTGTTGCTGAACAGTGCTTAAACTGTGTATTGGGTTTGCTTGACCAGGTTTAGTAGCAGCAGGGCTGTAGAGGTAAGTTTTGTGAGAAGCTGCTATGAGTTTCTCTATGTCCAACAGAGCCAATGTCAGCTGATTTCCAGATGGACCCACTGCAGACCAAGCCAAGCCCATCTGTGACAGGGGTAAAGCCTCTGGGATAACATCATTAAAAGCAAGGGAAAAACCTGTGCAACGGCAATTGAGTGAACCAGAGAGAGGAGTGAGAACATGTGACAGCAACGGCTCTGCAGACACCAAGGTCTGTGCAGAAATAGGGGGAGGAGGTAATCCAGGAGCCAGAGCACAGATTCCCCTGCAGCTCATGGTGAAGACCATGGTGAGGCAGCTGTGCCCCTGTTGTGCTTTAGGAATGATACTCTTCTGTTACGTTTCTGTTAGATGGTAACATGTCGCGACCTTCCCAAAAGCGCCTCCAAGAAAGCCTCTCGGTGCAGCCAGCACACTGGCACACACACACACTGGATAGCTAGCTAGAACAGTCCAAGGATGAATGAACAGGAAGAGTTACCACATAGGGTTTTTCAGGAGAGATTTAATGCATCTGCACTCGTGCAAGGTTTCAGAGAAGTCCTGGGCTCGAGCAATGGAGGGGTCCAGGGTAAGGGAACTAATCGAGAAACTCTGAGGACGTATCAGGTAACAAGGGTTGTGGCGGCCAATGGAGCCAACCAGGGGAGCAGAACTGGGGTACATTAACATAACAGAACAAAGCATTCTGGGGGAAGCCTTTCAGTCACCATAAACTGGAAAGGAACCTAGGACTTATCCCACTGTAGGACTCCTTTCGTTCCCTGTCCAGCAGGCCCACCGGCCTCCGCACTCCTCAGTTGAGTGCCCCCACCAAGACTCTCCAAAACCATGGGTTGGTCTCTTTCACTC
>NW_008239080.1:9227297-9227710 GCF_000691975.1 Corvus brachyrhynchos
CCTGTGGTGAGGCAGGATGGAGTTGAGAATTGGAGGCACAAAAGGCAAAGATCACGGGTTGAGATAAAAACAGTTTATGGAAACAGCAATGAGGTAAGAAAATGAACACTAATGATAACTAACAGAAATGACATTAATAACAAAAGTATACAAAAGAGATTCAAAAAAATGATTCACATGCAAATACGCTTACCTCAGACCCCATGAAAATGAATAATATTGGGTCTTCCCCTTCCCCCATTTTTCTTGATTGAAAGGAATGCTCTTCTTCTCCAAATCGAGAGAGAGTCCCTTTCCCCTCCACCCCTGGAAATGCCATAAGTATTGAATATCATTAGAGTCCGGGCCACACCCCCTTCCAGCTACTGCAAAAAATTTAACCTTGTCCTGGCCAAAACCAGGACACCACTGCA
>NW_008239080.1:9227763-9242644 GCF_000691975.1 Corvus brachyrhynchos
GCAGGAAAAGAGTGGAAGGAATCCTCCCACAGAGGAGGAAGGAGCAGCAGAGATGATGTGTGATGAACTGACTGCAGCCCCCATTCCCTGCCCCCTGAGCCACAGTGAGGGAACACATAGGGAAAATTGGGACTAAAATTAAACCCAGGAAGAAGGGAGGGGTGAAGAGAAGGTGTTTTGACGATTTGGTTTTGTTTCTCATTATTCGACTGTAATGCAATTGATAATAAATGAAACTACTTCTCCAAGTCAAGTCTGTTTTGCCCATGATGGTAACTGGTAAGTGATCTCTCCCTGTCCTTATCTTGACCCATGAGTCTTTATTTATATTTTCTCTCCCCTGCCCAGCTGAGGAGGAGGAATGATAGAGTTGCTTTGGTGGGCACCTGGCATCAGCCATGGTCAACCCACCACCCAGTGTTCAGGATGTCTCTGTTTCTTGTACTGCTTATCCCAGGAACTAAGCTGGGGATCCACAAGAAGTTGGGAGGTGTAGGACTTTGGTGGGTTCGGTCGGGAGATCTCTATAAGCAGATCTTGGGACATGTGGTTTATTGCAAAGGGCGTGGGTATAGGGGCACTGCTTAGAGCTGCCAGACTCAGCTCTGAGCAGGCCCAAGAGAGCAAGAGAGTAAGCGAGTAAGTAAGGAGAGAGAGAGAGAGAGAGTGTAAGAGTGTGCGAAGAGTAAGAGAGGAATGGAATGGAATGGAAAAATGCTGAAGTCCTGGTTACAATACAATAAATCATCTTCTGTACTGAATATTCTAATTGTCACTAACCAATCTAATACAAGATACAAATCCTATAGCATTTACATACAGCCTATAAGAGTTCTTATATTACCATAGAGTGTTACATCTTAACTTCTAAAAACTACTCTTTGGACCCCTTCTGCTGAGCTAGTAGGGTCTGCTCTGACCCTTGGACCTGCCTGCAAGCAGAGGGTATTGTTCAATCAAGAGGGGATTACCTTCAGTTGGCCATACCATTGTTTTCCAGTTGTTCAGTAACTAAGACTTGGTATTTCAAAAGTGGCTTTCATTTCGATGTCGCCTGTAGTTTTCATATTCCCAAAATCTTTTGTCAGGCAATCATATTTATAAGGATTTCCTGTTTCATCTTCCCCAACAGGGAGGGGTCACAGCTGGGGAAGATGACCCAAATCAACCAAACAGATGTAAGACTGTAAGAAGAACATGGATCTGTGGGAGTGAGGCCAGAGGGGGGCCACGAAGATGATCACAGATTTAGAGCACCTCTCCTATAAAGACAGGCTGAGAGAGTTGGGGTTGTTCAGCCTGTAGAAGAAAAGGCTCAGAGCAGACTTTCCAGAAGCCTTCTAGTACGTAAGGGGAGCCTATGAGGAATATGGAGAGAGACTTTTCATAAGGGCATGGAGGGATGGGACGAGGGGGAATGGATTTAAACTGAAAGAGGGTAGGTTTTGATTAGATATTAGGATGAATCTTTTCATCATGAGTGTGGTGAGACACTGGAATAAGTTATCCAGAGAAGTGTAGACGTCCCATGTCTGGAAGTGCTCAAGGCCAGGTTGGATGGAGCTTTGAGCAGCTTGCCCTAGTGGAAGGTGGCTGTGCCCATGGCAGGGGGCTTGAGCTAGATCATCTTTAAGGTCCTTTCTAATACAAACCATTATATGATTCTATGACATTCCATGCCATATGATGTCATGTTCTGCAATTAGAGCTCTGGGCAAGGAGATGTTCAGAGTTATGAAATTTGTCTTCCCAAGTAACTGTTACCAGTGATGAAAACCTGCTTTCCAGCACCCGGCTAAACATTGCCTGTGGTTATGAAGTACTGAGTGAATTCTCTATTTTCCTTTGGCTGTGTGAAGAACTTTCCATCATTTATTAAATATTTATTATTGCTAGTTGCATTATCTCAAGCTACAGATTTTCTCTCTTCTGTCCTTTGAAATCAGTTCCCACTCCCACTTCAGGGAGGCAGCAAACAGCTTTGTGCCTACCAGGCTTTACTCACAAGGCCATAAAATGGGCACCTATTATAGCAGTACAACGTACACTTTTTGTATAAAGCAACCAAGTTGCCAGAATTGTTAACTGGTGTTTATGAAGGCATTGCAGAAAACCTATGATCTTCCAAGTCTTTACCAGAGCTGATTTGTGAGAGCTGGGTGCAAGAGAGTAACCAATTCCCCAAAATTCTGTTATAGCTTCGGACAGTTATTTGGGTTCCACTTCACCAATGGTAAAACCTGGTTTTCTGCTTAAAGTAACCTTTAGTACTTCCAATTAAGTGTCGAAAGTACTTATTTTTCTTAAGCAGACTGCCCCACATAACTTTTGATCTTAAAGGTCAAAACTCTTCCATTTATGGGGATTTAAGGCAATGCAATCATTGTTTTTACTGAGACTAGGCCAAATTTGACATGTTTATTTTCTCACGAACATGCATGGACATTTTCAACGTGGTTTCAGCCCTAAATTCTTGTAGAACTTGTATAACACCATTTGTTTTACAGTTCAGAATGAAGATTGGCAAAGAAAAATGAAGGGAAAGCAGAGGGGCAGGGAGGGACAGGGAGGTGGGGAGAGAGAGAGCGAATAGAAGAAAACCCAAACCCACATGTACAAATGATCAAATAGTGGATTTAGTATTTTCTCTCTCTCTGTCCAAAAAGTACTGATGCTAAAATATTTTATAACAAAACAAAGTTCTGTGCTCCAAAATATATCCTTTCTGTCAAGTCTTTTGAAGTCAGAAGAAAGATACTGATGTAAATGGAAAGGGAATTCAATTCCATTTAAGACTATTCACAGTGGAAAATGTTAGTAATTTTCTTTACTTTTTATATATAGAGAGAGGAAAGTTAATTTAATTACTATATTTGAAGAGGGTATCTCTATTTTACTTCTTGGGGGGAATATTTCACTAGCATTAAATGATCAGAGAAAACTAAAACATCCTATTAAGGTGTGATTTTAGCGCACAAATAAGTCACATGCAAAATGAATAGTTTAGGAAATGTCTAATTAGCTGAATACCTAAAATATGAACCAGTTAACAGTCCAGAACATGTTTAATTGTGTATTTCAGATTAAAGGCAATTACAATGCCAATTAGTTACGGATAATTTGACACTGGTTGCTACCATATGTAACACTTCGTATTAGATGTTGCAGATACAATTATTTTGGTTCATCAGAACATCCTATTTTATATAATTATTTTTCAATGCATTGTAAATAACTGTTTCCTAAATGTTACTCTGCACTCCTCTTATTTAAATCAAAAGTTTTTCTCCCCAGAAAACAAGCAGGTGTTCTTCACTGGTTGATTTAAATTGTTTGGAAATTTCAATCCTGAGTGATTTTGTGACACTTGCAAAGTGGGAAATTGTAGAAAATGTCAATGAAGTGATTACAGATACTGTTAATGCTGGAGGGAAATCAAAATGTGGCATAAAGAGAATTGCAAAGTGAAGATATACACCAGGAAGAGAAAGGGGAATATGTATTTCAAAAATATGAAACATATAGATTGAAGCTGTAAGCAAGTTGTATTTTGGGATGTGTAGGGTGTTTATACTTAACATGGAATACAAGATATTGAAAAACATTATCTACATTTTTTTTACTTACTGAATTGAGATTTCTTATCATCTCTGTTTATCTTCAAAATTGTCTTGTCACGATGCCAAAAATATCAGCTTTGTAATTGAAAGACAACCTGTTTTTTAAAAGTTGCTTTCACAGGATCATAGAATATTCTGAGTTGGAAGGGAATGGAGTCTGACTCTTAGTCCTGCACTAGACAGCCCTAAGAGACACACCATGGGCCTGAGAGCATTGTCCAAACACTTCTCGAACTCTGTCAGGCTTGGTTCTGTGACCACTTCCCTGGGGAGCCCATTCCAGTGCCCAACCACCCTCTGGGTGAAAAACCTTTTCCTAATATCCAACCTAAACTTCCCCTGACACAGATTCAGGCCATTCCCTTGGGTCCTGTCACTGTTCACCACAGAGAGGAGATCAGTGTCTGCCCCTGTGCTTCCCCTCACAAGGAAGCTGTAACTGCAATGAGGTCTCCCTTGTGTCTCCTCTTCTCCAGGCTGAACAGACCAAGTGACCTCAGCCCCTCTTCATACGGCTTCCCCTCAAGGCCCTTCACCATATTTGTAGGTCTCTTTTGGATTCTCTCTAAGAGTTTAATACCTTTCTTATATTGTAGCACTCAAAACAGCCCCCAGGACTCGAGGTGAGGCTGTCCCAGTGCAGACCAGAGAGGGACAATCCCCTCCCTTGCCCAGCTGGTGCTGCTGTGCCTGATGCCCCCCAGGACACGGTTGGCCCTCCTGGCTCCAGGGCACTGCTGACTCATGTTCAACTTGCCATTGACCAGGACCCACAGGTCCCTTTCCATGGCACTGCTTTCCAGCATCTCATACCACAGTCTCTTTGTACATCCAGGGCTGGCCCATCCCAGGTGCAGAATCCAACACTTTGCTTTGCTGAACTTCACATGGTTGGTGATTGCCCAATCCTCTAATTTGTCAAGCTCTCTCTGAAGAGCATAATCACCCTGAAAGGACTAGAACTCAAATAAAGAAAAGGGAAAACATTAGGATCTTTGGCTGAATGCAGCTCTGGTTTAAACAAATCCATTTTTACTGCACCAATACTTAAATCTACAGTACAGAGGCTCAGCTGTGTTAGATCACAAGCTGTCCTCACCACATCTGATCCTGACTCTCACCTGTGGGCCCATGGCCCAGCACATCCCCAGGAAGGTGCCAAATGCTTGGGGCTGGGGCTGCCTCGGTGTCCCCCTGGATTCCCTGCTTTGGGCTGGGGAGGTGGGACAGGCCCTGGCTGCCCAGCCACCCCACTAAGACCCTGATGCTCTCTGATCCCAGGAAGCTGCCAGCCCCTGCTCCAAACCCTTCTCCCTGGTCTCCCTAACTGTTGTCAATATGTAAGGAAGTGTGCGAGCTAAAGGCATGCAAGAACTTGAGAATTAGAGATAGAATTGTAATTACTGAGAATAGTTAGCAGCTCAAGTATTTAAGAGAAATAGTTACATAAAAGCATACAAACCCGTAAGATTAAAGCCCCAGGACACCAGACGATGGTAACTCCGAAATCTTGAGGATGTGCCTGACCTAAAGAGCCCACACAGAGCTTGGCTTGTCTTCACTTGATTGAGCACCGCCTGAACATTAAAGGCTCATTGTCTCTCCCATCAGGGGTTGTAAGCATATTAATATTACACTAACTCATTAGGCCAAGCTTGTCAGTTGTGTGCATTAGCCGATAAATAATTGATTTGTACATTTAAATTGTGTATTACCAGTTTGTTGATAGTCCATTTCCAAGTGGTATAAATAACCAAAAGAAGTGATTCAGAAATGGAGTATTAAAATATTTTCAAATCCTTAGGCATAGATTGAGACAGAGCACAATTGATGGTACTGTTTGAATTTATATCAGCATAGTTGCTTTCATTACAACCAAGAACCAATGTGGATTTATGAAAAAGATTTTTTTTATCAATGGAGAACTTTCAATCATTAATTATAATTAATTCCATTTTGTTTGTTTGTTTGTAAATGTCACTTTCCTTTCCTCATCAATTTATTTGAGATAAAAATATTTCATTTTTCGCATAATTTTAAGATTAAAATATGACTGATTTTTGTGGTGTTTATATTAAGTCCATATAGAGTGAAGTTATTATGCCTCTTCTGCCTGAATGTTCATAGTAAATTACGTAACAGTTTTGACTTTGCTCAAAAAAAGTTCTTCATGTTAACAAAAGTCCCCATACTGCTTATGAAACTTACATCTCTCAGAAGGTCGTATCCTGCTGGAAATTTTACATCAGAACAAACAATTGATTTGGGCAGTCCAGAAAAGTGAATTAATTCCCTTTAAGTCCGAGTATATGATTTTTTTTAATAGTAATGTGATCAATAAGTAACTTAGGTTCACATAGCAAGACTCCTTTCTGTCAGTGCCCTAGAACTGAGGTAGTAAATTAATCAAGGATACAACAACATGGAACTGTGTAATCTGTAACAGACATTTGCGTAGATACAGAAAATATCTTGCTTCTACTGAAGAGGAAAATGAATATTGCCTTAAAAATCAGTATGAAATTTTAAATATAAGAAAACTAATGAAGAGAAATAAAATTTCCTATGAGCAGTTCTATTTTTATCCGAAGTCTATCAAGAGTTTAAAAATGTCACCACAAATGGCTTCTTTCAATCAGAACCAGATCTCTGTCTAATAAAGTAAGGAAAGTACTGACTTCTGAGAGTCAGTCAAATAACAAGGGGACTGAGAAAAAGTTTACTAAAACTTGTTCTAGGGGGGCAAATGATTGAGTTGATCTAATTGCTTGGCTCATTTTTTTATGTTTTATCAGTCAATACATTACATTTCTCCTCTAAGAATGAATTTATTTATTTTAAAACTGTGATTCTTGGAAATAAATTTAAAAAACCTCAACCAAACCCACCCTTTTTCCTGGAAAAAAAAAATCTAAGCTATTTCTCTCTCTCATTTCTTCACTCTGAAAGAGTGCATGACAGGATTTTTGACCCTTCTATCTTCAAAAATCTGAAGAATAAATGGTTAACAGTCATGGAAATAAAATGTGAATATGAGATTTAATGTCTTAGGGAAGGATAAAAGTATGGTTGAATAATTGTGGGCTAGGAAAAGATCTGCAAGATATCTTTCTACGGCAAACATAAAACTTTGCCAAACAAATGCTATCTCAAATCTCAACATTTTTATTCTCACCAAGGTAAAAGTTAATGTCATTTGAAGTCATTGCCTGTTTTTATTTCAGAAATATATTTTTATGTTGGCTTCATCTGACTCCTGTAAGACTGAATTGGGATGTCTAGTGGGACGCCTGGTGACATTACTGGTGTTAACAGCCCTGGCTCCTGAAAGGCTGATCTATCTATGGCACAGCAGCTTGATCCACGCCTGCTCCCAGTTCAGTGTGAGCTGTCAACTCAGGATTATACAAGCTCAGGACTTCTAACTTTGTCAGCCCTGCAAATCCTTAAGGAGATACCATACACATAAATCTGAACTGTGACTTTTCTCAATTTAAAATAGAAATGTTGGAATCTGGTCAAAGCTTGGTGCTGTTTGGTGATTATACTTATGTATTAGAGATAGGGCCAAACACTGAGGGATCATTTACTGATATATTGCTATTATTTGATATGATGCTGTTATCTTATACTTCTATCTCTATTTGCATTAATCCATATTATTTTACTTGAATAGCCATTGATATTTCTTAGTTTTCTAAATTATTTACATGTTCAGCTCTTAGGTGGCATCTTTCTGGTAACTTTATGCGTGCAGTTCTTACAGTGCAGTCATCTTTGATGAAAGCTGTTCTTTAACTTAAACCTGATATGCAATCATGCTTCTTGACTTGCTGAGACTTAATCACCAGTGCCTCTCACCTCCCATAGAGATTTACAAAGAAAAGGTTTAATAGCTGGTATATCAGCATTGCAGGAGTAGTAAATTGATAGGACATAATCAATCTGCAGTAGATGAAGACCAGGACTGTTAAGTTTTGGAATTATGTTGCCATTGTAAAAGTCTAGAAGAAGGCAGGAACAGTAAAAAGTCTGGTTCTATAACATTTACAGTTTTGTCACTTTCCTAATATGTTTGTCACTTTTCTAAATATTTTAATTAATTCTATACTGTACTTTAAAACCTTTTTACATGATATATCAGTTTGTTTTTGCAACATAGTTATTTCTACAGAACTATTGAAATATTTGCTCCTAATGGAACAATACATGCAAAGCAATGTTAAACATGTATCTTAATTTTATGCCCAGAGTTTACCAAGCTCATTATATTTAAAAATTATATAAAACCTTAATCACTACTTTTTCTTGACTACAATATTTTTCATTCTGTGTTTCACTTATATCTGAAATGAGGTTGATTGGGTACATGTACCAGCATTATTTTTCTACCCGTTTGCTTCCAGTTGTTAAATGTCTTCCCACGTGTCACAGCTTGTAAATATTAACAAATTACACAGCGATCTAATTATTCAGACGAAAGCTTATTCAGTTTGGTCACCATTTTTTGACTAACAAAAATATCTAAACTGACATAGATGGGCCTTATATCCCTTCTATAATCAGTGGAATGAGATAGGAAACCCAAAGGCAGATTCTCATTCCTTCGTAGGGTACTTTGCTCATCTGAAACAGGAGCTGTTAGCCACTGACTCTGTCACTAGCTTCTTTCCCTTTGATTGTTTCCTCTATCAAAATATTGTCTTTGAAAGGGCTCCAAATTGATATCCTTTTTCCTGTCCTTTAAACAATCTTCAAAATGCTTTGTTACAATTTTGCTATAAATAACTTTCAGGATCTCACAAGCAAACAGTACAGGGAAAATGCCCTATAATCCCAGTAACTCTTCCATAACTGGAAAACTGAGAAGCAGGCATATACTTTAATCAAAACCTTTAGTTAAAGGAGATACAAAACTCTTCAGAGAAGTTAGATAAACTACCCAGCTACACATCATGCTGTACTGTATTTTGAATTCACTTGTCACATAAAATGGCAATAGTTCTGCTATTTCTATCTATCCAGATAGTAGATAACACTATAATGAACCTCTCAAAGAAGAGGGGAAACATTTGAAACTTGCTTCTCTTATGTCCTGAAAGACTCCAATATGCACTGAGCTACTGTAGAGGATACAGATTTCCTCCAGGTATAAATTTAAATAGCTGTTATATTTGTGGAGCTCCATCAGCTTCTGCCTGGAATGTAGCACTGTTGAGCATAACTCTCTAGCGGCATCCATCCAGCCAATCCCTAATCCATCAAAGGCTCCATGCTTCAAATTCATATCTCTCCAATTTAGTGACCTACTGCAATACAGCATAAGAGTCTGAGGGGGATAAAAGGAGCTGCTACCTCCTTCTGCATTGTGCAATACCAGGAAAGTGTCAGGGAAGCTGATGTTTCACTTATGTAGCTACTATATGTTTGTTTCCTTTAGAAGGATCATCTTGTGTAGAGCTCTATCCCAGATCAGGATGTGCTGGTATATGTCCATGTGTAGGTTGCAGTGTTGTAGCAGTGCTACTGCTTTGCTGCTATAATTATCAGTTCCCCACTTGATTTCAAGGAGACTGGAGGTCACAATGATCAGAAATGTACTCTAATAAATTCCAGTTTCTTATTTTAACAAATGTAAATGGGAAATACAACTTCTCTAGCAGAACATATGAACTAGTGATTTTGAAGGGAATTTGTATGTTATTTTTAACTTTGTCTTTTACCTACCTATAGAAATACAATCCAAAAGTTTTGTCAAAGAAAATTCTGCCTTATTTTGCCTCGTCCATGCTCCCTTTATTTTAACTGCTCTTCAGTATTCAATGACAGACAAAATTCACTAATTCTTATAATTTTTTGGGAAAGATAGCTTTTACTAGTCAAAGGAATGAGGTGCTTTGCTTTTGTCCACTTTTCCTTGTTGGAAAAAAAAACCCTAAATCTGTATAAAGAAAACCTATAAGCAGTAAAGAGAACTAAAAATATGGTTTTGTAAGGAACTCTGAAAGGTCTGACATCCAGTAGGGAATAAAAGAAGCATTCATTATAGTTCTCTGCCTTCCTTTGGGCTAGTTCTGCCCTGCCAGATTTGTAGGTCCTCTGCAGAAATTTTATGTACTTTTCATTTGTCTTCAATGTTCCTGGCAGCAGTTTTGTCAGGACTTTCATTGATTTGTATGCATTTGTAATCAGAAGCTTTGTCTTCTGGCTATGTAGGGAAGCCATAATATTCGCTCACAGAATATGTTTTTCATTAGCACAAAGTGAATATGTTCTTGAAGGTATTGTATACTAATATCTCCAGGCACTGCAACTGACTGAGGGTTCTTTGACTTCTGTCTCATGAACAGGTGTATTGTACATGAAAACTACAGTTGTGAGTGTTCAAATATTTTAAGACTCCATGTTAAAAAAGAGTGTACCCACAAAAGAAATCCTTTCTTTATTATTTGAAATATTTATTATATACTGATATGAGGAAATAAGTATACTCCCAAGGAAATATTAAAGTAAGTATGCAGATATTTGGATGGATTTGAAAATGAAGAAAAATTTTCTTTGGGGATATTTTCCCAAGAATTTTTTTCTGAATAACCATTTTGAATTGTTAGCAGTGTTCCAGCTCTTCAAATAAAAAAATATTAATTCTTTTGAAGGATGCAGATATTTTTTTTGGGTTTTAAAAGAAATACTTAAATTAAAGCCTATCTGGAATAAACCAATAATTAATAATTATATATTTCTTTTACAAGTAAAGTAACTAAATATGATGTGACACAAATACAGTAATAAAGATTTCTTTTCAAGGACAATGTGATGCCTATGAACTTAAAATTAACAAAGTCATAATAAAGTAAAAAGAAGTTTATATACGGTTTGACACAAAAGATCCAAAAGTATCCAGTAAATAAAAAAACCTCCTGATTTTTACCCTATTTTTTTTTAACACTGCCTTTTGTTAAGACATATATTTTAGGTTTCTAAGTCTGAATACTAATATTATATAAATGAATCAAACTTTTAACACCAGATGTTAAGAGACATATATAATGTTACTTCTACTTTGTTCACACTTCTTTGAACTCTTCAGACTTTTTAGCTAGTAATAATGGTGAAGATCAAAAACCAACTAGGAGCAATTGCAATACATTCTCTTCCAAGTTGTGTACACATTGAAACAAATTCATTAAAAGAATAATTTTAACAAAGACTCTTCTAATGCCTTTTGTTTTCTAGTATTTATTTACAGAACAGGTATTGACAATATTTAACAAGAGCAACACAAGACCAAGAAATAATGTCTTAAAATAGGGGGTTTATGTACTGTTTATGTTTTATCTTTTTGAGATGTTTTTTGTTGGTTTTTTTTGCAGAGAAGTGATGGAAGATTCAAATTCTCTGTCTCCATCTCCTGGCAGATAAGAACTAAACAAAAAATTACGGACTAGAGTCCATGAAGCTGAGGGATAAAAATTATAAGGAATTAAATTTCTGTTTCTTGACTTATTTGCAAATTTTCCCCATTTCTGTAATCATTTCATAACATAGAGAAGCAGAAAGCAATGGCAATCATGCAGACAGACTCAAATCACATTGACAATAACTCCTATGAGTTATTCAACACCAATTTTCCATTAGAATAAAAAAGGATTAAACCATTTAATGTACAACGCAGCAATAAATGAGGATTTGAGGATCTGATAATTAAAAAAAAACATTATTTCATTTCCATTTGTTGATATGTCTAAAAATAGTCATATCTTTCCTCCAACTAGTTTATCTGAAATAATGTACTTTTTCATGATGCTTACTGTAGGAAAAATGGCATTTACTTTATGTGATTTCCATGTGATTTCAAAGGTTTCTTACCTATCCACCCCAGAGTATTATAGGTATTATTACATATCATGCTCCAAAGCACTGTTTAAAAAAATTTTTTAATAAAAAGTAATCTAATGTTTAGAGATAATTACAGCAGGTATGTGTATCTTCTTTCACTAAAAGCAAAGTTTTATACTGGCTAATATTTAATATACTGAATAACTAACTCTTACATTAGTTAGGATAACAAGAAATGTCCCCAGTGGTTTAATGTATTGTCAATAAGCAAATTATGAATTTTCAAAATATATTCTCCTTGTAGATCTCCAGTCTTTTCTCAAGTACTCTCTACTAATTTTCATTATTAGTTCTATTTCAGAACACAGTATATAAAAGGTGAAAAGAATAAGGAATATGCAATTTACTACATTAAAAACCAAAACATCATTATCATTATTAATATGCAGATTAACATTTATATTTGTATGTAAGGTTAGCAAAACAGGGGAATGGTAAAAAGATTTTACTATAGATTTTTTTCACTTATAAAACATTCTTTTTGAAGAACAAAGGAAATGGAAATGAATTCTGTAACTGACCTTTACCAGTAAAATTGTGAAGTTTGTTGTCTTTAGAGAGTATTTAATAAAACAGAAAAATAATGAAAATGTCACCTTTTTACTTAGTTCTCTAGGATGTGTTTAATTCATCTCATTTGATATTCCTCCAGAGGGTAAAAAAGTCTATCAACAAGGTTAGAACTAGTATTTTACTCATACAGAAGGAAGGTTTTACTACTGCCTATCTCAGTTCCAGCTTACACACAGAATGATAAATAAGATTTATAGAGACAGACTCCCCAGTTTAATGAGTACTTTGAAATACATGGTACTAGAGGAAAGGTTGCTTTTACAAACATGTACCACCGATATTGATTTGAGAAACAGAGATATATTTTAAAAATTATAAATAGGAGTAGGAAAACATTGAAGTTTTCCAGAGGCAAAAGTTATGAGTTCATGTTTTCTTTATTTAGTCAGTATTGCAGTACTGAAGTTTAAGACTTACGATATCATCAAATAGAAAATAAGTTTCCAAAGTCACACTTCTATTTATCATGGATAAACACATTCACAGAAACACATTATACTAGACTGTCACTATCAGACGACTAATTACGAAATAGTAGGGGTCAATTTTCCACATTAACATTAATGAAAACTCTACACAGTCATTGAACAAAGTGTTATTATGTGATAATAACACACTGAGGAGGACTGTAAATCATCGCAATAAAAGCCTATTCACACCTACATTAGGTGCATCATTACTCTGTAACACCTGAACACCTTCAGTGTGATTCTAAAACACATTTCCACTATATGACATACAAGGAATTATTATTAGCTCATTAATAATATTAAAATACTTTCTTACTACCTACCTTAGAAACATATTAAAAAATGTTCCCTTTATTAATTTAATCACACTGAATAAGTGAAATGTTTGAAGAATATAAATAAGTGTATGTTTCTTGTAGCCTATCATTTTTATAGATTGATGAATTTTTGTTATATTATTCAGTGTTTTGCTGGCACTGCTTTTGTCTTCCCATATGCCTCCACTAAAAAATAAAAAAATCAATCAACAGTGCAAAGTTTGTGAATGCAATGCAAAGAAATATCGGAGTGGTTGGAGCTCAACTGTGTTATTTCTCGCGCAAGAGATCAGTGAGACCAGAATGAGTGTGAAGCACAGCTATTCCATGTAGTTTTCCATGAATATATATATGAAAATAAATCTCTCTGATGATTTGTGAAGAAGAAAATAAATTTGGATGCTTATTTAAAGTATAAATTGATTGTTTAGTATGCGACTTTCAAAGTTTTCACCTTACGACTTGAAAAGAGTTGTTACTGAGCTCTTCTGCCTCAGCAAGGAACATGCTTTGCTTGCAGAGCTGCACTAGGAAATGTAAAATCCTTTTTTTCTTGTTGTCATCCCTGATTCAGAGAGCCCAGAGCAAAAGAACAATAAAGACCCTTTTTGGCTAATAGAAATTAATATATGTACTTCATACAGCTAGTATATTTAATACATATATTTTTCTGTTGGGTCAGCCTCTACTACATTTTTATGTGCAATGTAGTGGGAGATTTTTCATTTTATATTTCACCTACCTGCAGAAATACATATCACATAGTAAGTAAATTGGGCAGTCACCTCTCCAGCTTCATAGTTCCAGAGGATTTAGACTGGATTTACACAATTTATCAGAAACAGTCTTTGTTTCGCCCTGTGTTTCTCTTATACCTAGTTACAGCCTCATTCAGATGGTATAAGTGAATTTTAGATTTGTGCATCAAAGCCTCAATTTGTACTGAGTTTGTCACTGAACATGGAAGGTGATATTCGTCACTTGTCACATGCTAGGATGAATTTAACATGGGGACACAATTCCATCTAACAGGCAAGAAATTTCACTTTGCTACTCCCTCCATACTAAATTTCATACTCTAACTGAGCCTAGTCTTAATATGCTGGGATAACGGTGTCCTCCTCAGAAAGCTACATTCCCTTCTTGCCTGGGAAGATCATGGAACAGATCCTTCTAGAAGCTGTTCTAAGACCCATGGAGGACAAGGAGATGATTTGAGGCAGCCAGCACAGCTTCACCAAGGGCAGTTCCTGCCTGACCAACCCAGTGGCTTTCTGTGATGGAGTGACTCCGTCAGTGGACTGGGTCAGAACAGTGCCACAGACATCATTTATTTGGGCTTCATAAAGCCTTTGACACTGTCCGCCATAACATCCTTTGCTCTGCATTGGGAAGAGATGGATTCAATGAGTGGACTGTTAGGTGGGTTAGGAATTGGTTGGATGGCCACATCCAGAGGGTAGTGGTCAATGGCTCAGAATCCCAATGGACATCAGTAACAAGTGGTGTCCCTCAGGAGTCCATATCTTCATTAATGACACAGACAAAGGGATTGAGTGTACCCTCAGCAATTTTGCAAACAACACCAAGCTAAGTGTTGCAGTTGACACACCTGAAGGATGAGACACCATCCAGAGGGACCTGGACAAGCTCAAGAAGTGGCCCATGGGAACCTCATGCGTTTAACAAGACCAAGCACAAGGTGCTGCACCTGGATTGGGGCAACCCTAGTGTAGTGGTTTGGTCCAAAATACTCATTATACCCTCAGCAATTTTGCAAACAACACCAAGCTAAGTGTTGCAGTTGACACACCTGAAGGATGAGACACCATCCAGAGGGACCTGGACAAGCTCAAGAAGTGGCCCATGGGAACCTCATGCGTTTAACGAGACCAAGCACAAGGTGCTGCACCTGGATTGGGGCAACCCTAGTGTAGTGGTTTGGTCCAAAATACTCATTACTGTTTATCTGCTGTGAGATAAGAATTAGGAGAAATGCAAA
>NW_008239080.1:9243463-9278026 GCF_000691975.1 Corvus brachyrhynchos
GGGTGTCCACGGCTGGAACAGGGCCATCGACTCCAGGATGGCCATGGCCCGGCCCATCCTGGCCCGAGCAGGGCCTGGGCGTGGCCCACTGGGCCCTGCTCGGGCCCTGCAGCCACCTGTCCCAGTGCCGGAAACGAGAGAGAGCTTGGAGGGGGAGTTTGCCTATTCTTAAATGTGGATCACAGAGGTGATCACAACTTTAAGTGGCTTAGAGAATTGTCCATATTCAAACTGGCCAGCTGATAGGTTCTATCAGTTCCCAGAGGAAACTGTAAGCACCCCTTAGCAAGGACGTCCCTTCCGGGACTATGCTTGCTAACCTATGACACCCAGGTATCAACACAGGCTGGAGAAAAACAGATCCAGAGCAACCCTGCTGTGAAGGACTCTGGGGTGCTGGTGGGTGAGAGGCTGGACACGAGCTGGCATTGTGTGGCCCAGAAAGCCAGTTTTGTCCTGGGCTGCATCAAAAGCAGCAGGCCAGCAGGGCAAGGGAGGGGATTCTGCCCCTCTGTTCCACTCTGGTGAGACCCCACCTGCAGTGCTGCATCCAGCTCTGGGATCCTTGGCAGAGAAAGGACGTGGACTTTTTGGAACATGTCCAGAGTTGACCAACAAGATGATCAGAGGGATGGAGCACCTCTCCTTTGAGGGGAGGCTAAGAGAATTGGGATTGTTCAGCCGGGGGAAGAGATGGCTTTGTGGCGACCTAATTGAAGCCTTCCATTACCTACAAGAGCCTACAAGAAAAGTGGAGACTTTTTATAAGGGCATGTAGTGACAGGAGAAAGGAGAATGGCTTTGAATTGAAAAAAAATAGATTTAGATTAGATATTAGGAAAAAATTGTGAGGGTGGTGAGGCACAGGAACAGGTTGCCTAGCAAATCTGTGGATGCCCCATCCCTGGCAGTGTTCAAGGCCAGATTGGATGGGGCTTTGAGCAACCTGGTCTATCAGAAGCCATCTCTGCCCACAGCAGTGGGACTAGAACTAGATGATCTTTAAGGCCCTTTTCAATCCAAGCCATTCTATGATTATGCAATGATTCTGTGATCATCACCATTAACAAGTCCATTTTTTTATTTGTGTTTTATATGAGCTGGTTCCTTCATGAATTTGATGACTGGATGATGGCATCAGTATTTATGTAGTTTCAAGGGGATTTAAATTCCTACAGACCTAGGTAGGAACTGAGTAATGACTTCAATAGCATTAATGTTTCTTGAATTATGGGCATATATCTTTAAAGAGAAAAATAGCACCCCTGTGTATTTCAGGTTCTAAACCTTAGTTATACCTAGGGAAGGCAGGCACCACTAATGGGTCCATGAGTGTCTTAGTATCTAGGTAAAAGTAACATGTTATTACCTAAGACTGAAGATAACATAGTGGTATTTTTCTTGAATACACATAATTATCTGTTCTGTAAATCCAAAGCTAGTGTTTTTAAAATAGTTTCTATATAAAAAGAAAAAATATATACTTTAATTATTATATTTATGAATATAATAAATACTTATGGTGTAATTTTGTATTAATTATATTTTTGTCCTGATTCTTTGCCAAGGCATCGAGTTTACAGGGATTCTTACTGTTTTTATTTAAAAGGTGTCACTGCAATTCTTACTTCTCTGCTTTCATGATAGGCTGTGGCACCCATGATTACGATGTGTCACTTTCAAAAGATGTGCAACACGCTTTCTAGCCAGAGCTTATATCCAGGATCTGCAAAGCTGTCAGAATGGCACAAAACATAGAGTACAAGGGCACTTATCTCAATAACAGAGAGCAAGAGAAAATGTTGATCACATGACTGTATGAAAAATGACTGTGATAGATTTTCCTTCATTTTGTTCTGATGGTAATAGGGATATGAAGGTTGTACAGCCAGGTGACTGCTTACTCATTGTATAATGCAGTTAATGAAGCTGCCTTTCTGACATTAGTATAATCTGTCTGGTTCATGGTGTACTACAGCACATGAATTATTTCACTGAATGATTTACAGGATCTCTATTATGTTGTAATGCATTTTCTAGGGTAATAGATGAGATGGATTATCTTGTGTTTCCTAGTGTATTGTAGTTTCCTACATCAAAAATGTAGTTTGCTTATAAGACATCGTATTTCATTAACCAATGAGAATGATTGTGATTACAGGTGTCCCTTCATTAACTAAACATTTCCTTTTCCTTGTTATACTCTTCTAAGTATCTCCTTAAAACTTTTCTATTATTTACAATCTTTCTTGTTACTTAATATCTGTGCACAATTCTACAGTAAGCTATTTAAATATTAGCTCATAAGGATAAAATGCTTTTGAAAGAAAAAAGAGTTAATAAATTGTTGGGCTTTTTTTATTCATTCATTCATTCATTCATTCATGAGCAATTCCTAGTCTAGATCAATTTCCTAAGGAAAAAGGTCTTGTCCTTAAATTTTACACTGATGAGTCAAAGTCTGGCAAGGAGATAGGTCTCAAAATAATTAAATTTCTTTAAGTTTAGTGCTGATTGAGGGAAAGACACTGTAAGTAATCTTATTATAATAACTAAGTCCCTCTTTTTCCCTGTTGAAAATATGACTTGTTAATTAGCATTATCTCAAATAGCCAAATTGCATAATCTTTTTGTTGAGGGAATGCAGTGGAAGAGAGAAAGAAAGAATCGGGGAATTTAAGGAGAAGAAGCCAAATCATGGGAGGGCAAAGGTCAATGCTAGGAAAAGAAGGTGTTTAGGTGGCAGGGGCTTTTAGGAACACGCAACAGACCTCAAGTTATCACGCTAGGAGGATGTGATAGGAAGCTGGGGCAGACAGAGTCTTGAGATACAGCTGATTTGCTCATATGCTGTATATATACACCTAAAACCATAGAATCATAGAATCAGAATGCCTTGAATTGGAAGGGATCTTAAAGATCATCCAGTTCCAAACACCTGCCAGTGGCAGGGAGGGCCCCCACCAACATATGTTAGGTCACACCCCCTCAAATCCCCATACAGCCTGGCCTTGAACTCTTCTACAGGTGGAATATCCACAGCTTTTCTGGGCAATCCCTTACAGTGCCTCACCACCCCCCACAGCAAAGAATTTCTTTCTAACATGTAATATAATGTGTTCTCGTCTCTGAAGCTGTTGGTTTGGTTGTTTTAAACACAAAATTACTAAGTGGAATTCAGAAATATTAAACAGAACAAGTCGGCTGTCAGTACTTTCCTGGTTGTGGTTCCTCATTTCCGTCCTGCACTCCAGTTCGAGCATGGTCTGAGTCCAGTCATTGGTGCAAACTCTTGGAGAAATCCCACCATGTGCCTTCATGCTACCAGCACCTTGCTTGTTTTTTGTTTTTTCCTTCTGTCCGGCATCAGATATTTCTCTGAATTACACATACTCCTCCACTGTTGAGGGAGACCTAGCCTTCGATTTCCTCTTGACATTTCCGCTTAACCTAATGGAAAAAATTCATTTTGCCAAGTTGTATTGTTTTGATGAACCACTACACACAGTTCTTGCAATATAAACTACAATGTTGTTGAAATGTGGTCTTTCTTAGCTCTGCTGCTTCTGGTTTTCCATTCTTTTGAAATGTTTGTTACTGTTCACAGCAAGCTGATAAGTAATACTTTAAATAATTACAAGATTTCCATACTACTCAGTCAGAAGAAGGGTCCTTTGGGGTTCACTACCAATTTGAACTTACAGAAACTAGATCTTTTGCCATAGTGTTAATATAAAGCAGATTAAGTGGAGAGTATTAAAATCTTTGGTAAGTTGTATAAATTATGTATGAAAAATGAGTTGAATATTTTTACACCCAACACGAGATCAACAAAGCTAATCTAGTAAAAGATGTCTCTGACCATGGCAAGGTAAGGCAGAACCAGATGAATTTTAAAGGTCCCTTCCAACCCAAACCATTCAATGATTCAGGGATTCTGTGATTCTATTAATCATAAGTCAATATCTAAGCCATCATTTATCACAGAAATGGACTGGTGGCTAAACAAACATAAACAGCATTCATTTTGAGCACACAAAAAAAGTACAGCTAGACAGTGTTTGGTTAACAGTTGGACTCTGCTCAGAGAGGTCTTTTGCAACCTTAAGAATTTTGTGATTCCATTAGTCTATGAATATATTTGGTAAACAGAATAGATGCAAATTAGGTGGCTGTACCTCAAGTTCTCTCATGTTTTTTTCTATGACTTAACAAAAAAAAATAAGATGACTTCTGGAAATTCCTACAGAGAGACTTTAGAAGCTGCCAAATATTTGGGTTTATGTTTTTAATCCTGTTCTGCTGCTTAGACTTAGTTTGTTTTTAAATTAGAAATTTCCAGAACTGTTTACTATATAGAGAAAATGCACAGTATCCTCAAATGTCATGACTTGACATGTAGGGACTATACAAGTGAAAAAAGCAATACAATAAATAATGAATCCCTTAATTTGTAGTGATATGCACTTCTAAAGGAAATGTAGTCTAATTTTCTACAATAATATAAATACTTTCAAATTTTAACTACTGCCTCTCTTTGATAAGACATAATTTTTATATAAGATAATAAAAAAATTTGATTTCTACAACAGTTTCAATTTATTTTATCTTAGAGAAGCAGGAAAAAAGCAATACAGTAAACTCACCATAGATATATATAAATTACACATTCATCATTAGCAGAGAAAGACACAAAATTTGCTCACATTTTTCTCCCTTGCAAATTGAAAATGATGATAATAGCTACAGTTTATCTGAAATACCAAATATGTCTAGAAATGAGATTCCATTAAATTATGACAAGTTTTATTGTGTATTAACAGACTGTGAAATCTTTTGAATCCTAGTCCCAAAATAAAAAGACACAAATATATCCATTATCCATATATTTAGACAGCTAGTGAATCCAACCTTCCCCTTAGTTTCCTCAGTACAATAGACAGAAAATAAGTTTAATAGTATTTCCAGAGGTTAACACACTCAGCCTTTCGTGAACGAAGTTATAAAGTGAATGAGTTCCACAGTAAAGGACACTCACAGGGAATTGCTCTTTCACTTTACTTCTCTCAGAAAAACCTTTCATTTGGGGAGAAGCAAGTGGGGATGATTTTGCTGCAAAGAAAGAGGAGTCCAAGTTAGACTTCAGAAGCAACTTACTATCTGATTTGGCCTAAGGAATTTTATTTTTAGATCTTAAACTTCTGGGAGCAGGTACTAACTTCTGTTACACATTTTGAAAATAAAGAGAAGAGGTCTTATGCTTTAATGGAGACAGCTGTGGGCTCAAACTCCCAGGTGAAGTAAAGTCTTCCATTCTCCCACAAAAAACTACCCCTCTCCTCAGCAGTATCTATTCTTTTCTATTGGTATATCTACGTGATTCTTCTCTTCTTATACTGGCTTTTTTGTATTCAACTCTGAGGAACACCAGTTTTTCTTTACTTAGCTATAGGATTTGTTCAGAGAAGTTTGATAGTCATCAGTGATTTGTTGTGGTAGGGGTTTTTTTTTGTTGTTTTGGGGTGTTTTTTTTAAGTAAACATTTTCTTTTAATTTCTTTTCCTTGACACATCTTTTTCCAGGAAAAAGCAAAGTGAGATAAAAAGAGAGAAACCTACATTTTTGTAATGGTTTTCTCTATTTTTTTATCCTCTGTCTACAGATGGAATGATTTTTCAGAAACGGACTTCTTGAAATGAACTCTTTTGAGATATTTTTTAAAATGCAATTCTTTTATGAAACAACTGTAATTGACATGCTGAAATGTCAACATTTTTTACAGAAATAAAAGTGATGTGGTTTTTTTTCTATTCAGTAAGAAATCTGAGAATTTTTTAACTTGATATCTATTTGATTGAATTTTCTAATCAAAATTTTATTGCTTTAGCAATTGGTAGGCTATTTCTCCATATGATGATGAATGGTTTATTATCACTGATAAATGAGTTTATCTAATGTCACCATTAAAGAAAAAAAAACCCCTAAAATTGTATTAATTATCCAAATTAAAATCAGAATTATTGGATTTTCAAATAGCAATTGACAAGTATCAAATTAATGGTAAAGGCAGTATGTTAGCCTGATATTGGGTTAAAGAAAGGTATATTATATTTTAGTCATTAAAAGAGAGAAATAGTAATTAACTGAGTATCATTATATGCCACCCACTTCTAGAAAACCCATGCCTAAATAATAGGTTACTATTTTCTTGTGGAAGATGCTTTTTAACTCAGTCTTGTGGACATAGTCCCAGGGAGAAGTTCTTTGCCTTTAAAAAGATGATTAACATGATTCAGATTCAAAATGGTCTGTCAGCTTTTTATTAGGACTTCATTTTTAAAATTCTGGTTCCTGTATGCTATATAGTGGCCATTTCATATATGAGTTTTCTGTGCTTTCTAGAAACAATTTTTTATTTCTTAGTGGAATCTATAGATTCTGCTTGACACCTAGAAAGCAGAATAGTTAGCTAAAAGAAAAGGTTCCCATCTTAGGATGTGACTTTGGCATTATCGGGAGATTAATTTTTCTTCTTCTATGCTAGGCGTAGATGATTTGTTATACTTGTAATATATATACAGCATTAACACTTAGCCAGAGTGAGAAATCCACTAGGTAGCTTATGTCTTCTGTACCTTCAGTGGAGTGAGCATTCCTGAACATTTCCTGAAAAGTATATGCCACACCTAACTCATAGGATTTTAGTTTTAAAATCCACTGAAAATTAATTGGCATGCACCGGTCAACTGAAATATCATTAAAGAAAGGACAGTAAAAGGCACCTTCTTCAGGAAATTTCATGTGCAGTGTCTTCCAAGGTCACAGCTAAAGGAAAGCTGCAACTGCTGCAGTCATGACTGAATTGTTCATGCATGTGCACAGATGGGGAGCAATAGGAAGCCACAGAAACTCAGAAACGGAATTGCTTAAAAACCTGAAGATTAGATAGAACCCAAGGGTGGTCTTTTTTCTTATATTTTTATATTCATTTTTCTCTTATATTCTTCATCTTACTGTGAATCATACATATAGGCATTCACTTCTTGCCTGGATTTCAGCCAATGCCATTATTCTGCATTGGTAGTCGCTTGTGTTCTGCTGCAATAGCCTTCACACTTCTTTAATCCAAAAGAAGAACAGTTACACTAGCCAGATCGATAAAGACATCGAATACATTGAACTTTGAACTCACACTGACAGCACTCTGTGGAAATTGCTGAAATATAAAACATCTCATTGTGTCCCAGATCTTTAGAAGTTTGAGGTTCTGGTTCTCAATCACATTTACAGTCACTTTTAGATTAGTGAAACATTTTGTATCATTAAGGCTCTGTGGAGTACTAGACATTAGAGATGTACTTAGAGGGATCAATTTTTCACACTCAGCAACTTTTTTGGTTTTACATCCATTATTAGGCAATGATACTGAGAATGATATTTCTTACTTTTTGAATGACAGAAAACTAAGGGACCAGTAAACAAGGGTAAGATGCATCTTTAAGGAGCTGGATGAAATGAGAAATGCTCTTTCAATACGCAAAACTACGGAAAAATGAATCACAAGACTGCAAAACAAACCGAAGTGTGAGTGAATGCTAAATGGAAAGATACAGCAGCATCTGACCTTGAGAAAATTTGTGTGCAGTGGTGGAGAAATCCCTAAAGTCTTCATCTCAACTTGCCACTGCATCAAGTAAAACATAAGAGACACTAAATTGCATTGATCAAGAAACACAAAATAAATAACAAAAAGAAGAGGTAGTGATGCATGAAGCTCTGACTACATCCCAGAAAATATTTTCTGTGCTGGTCATCAGTACTACTTTTTATTTTAATCTGAGTTGTCTATTTTTTAATTATGATTGTAGAAGATTATTATGACAAACAGATAAAGCTGATAGAAATATGAGTAAATTTTGGCTATGAATAAAAATGGAAAATACAGTGTGCTAAAAAAGACGCCAAGTTAAAATAATGCTTGGAATAACTGAAAGAATATGCTATTTCTTTTGGTCAGACTTGGTCAGCTTTATAGGTGATTCAAAGGAAATTTTCAGCAAAAATCACCAATTAAATGTTAAAAGATTAGAGTATATGAAGCACAATGAAGGTACATTACTGGCAGAAAAATAATCAGAATTCTTCTGTAGCTTGCCAATTCCAATTAAGCTTTATGGCTTAACTATTTTTTTAATAATGAAAATCTATTCTAAATATTCCATCAAAGACCAACTCTTCTGGAAGTGGTTATCTGCCAAAATAAATTACAATTGCATCTATTATTCCTACATTACATATGTCTGAACTGAGAAATTTCCTTTACAGTTTGAGTATAGTACCTAACTTTACAATGAAGGAAATTCTGAAGGAGAGATTACTTAAATGTAGGATAACATACAGTGAAGAAATTTTCTCTGAAGTTCTGCTGTATTGGGTTTGCATGACGAGGTTTGGATACAGGGAGGGCTACAGGGGTGGCTTCCCCATGTCTGATGGATGCAATGCCAGCCAGCTCCAAGTTGAACCTGCTGCTGGCCAAGGCTGAGTCCATCAGTTATATGTCTGCTTGTTTTATATATCTGAAAATTCACTTGTTTTCAGAAATTCAGAGTGTATTTCCTTCTGGCTGAGGTATTTTGCCTACTCCCTTCAGCAAAATCCTATGTGAAAGTTTATTTTCTTAAATATGTTTTCCCTGTTGTTAGTAAAGTTATATATTATGGACATTGTGTACATGTATAACTGTGAAGAGGTTGGTCTTGCAATTGGTATAAAAATAGCCATTTGAAATGATTGAGACAACTGTTTCTATCTCATGTATTTTATTTAAATATCTCAATAGCACATGCAAAGCATGATCAGGATGGGCCTGCTTCTAGCAGCACAACATCATATTACTTACTCTAGAGGGGTTATTAACAAAAAGGACAAGTGTAACAAAAAGGAAAAATGTTATGACTAAACCAGTGAGATGATAGTGCTTCTGATCAATTACACAGAAGAACTAAAACTTCAAGCTATCAGGGGACAGCTTTTGCATATTTGCTCTTTTCATATTCCATATGAAATCACAATTTAATAAAAGTCACTGTTAAATGATCAATATCTTTTTTTTTTTAGGAAAATTATTTATCAGTGTCTTGGGGTGAATTGATGTGGTATTCCCTATCACTGCACTATGCCCAGAAATTAGTACCTATGCCTTTCTATGCCTTTAAACTGAGCCTGAGAGGGGAGAGAGAAAAGTGTACTTTTTCAAAGCAGTTTGTTTTCATGTTCTGAGGTCAGAGAGATAAAAACCTGTCTGCTTCTGCAGAGTGAGGGTGGGGAAGCAGCCTGCTTGCTTTCCAGCCAGCTTTCGGCCAGTTTTTCAGCTGCTTTTCCTGTGGAGAGTTGAACTTTTGTTTTCCTCGGACTTTTTTTTTTTTTCTCTCTGCTGGATGGTTTCAACATCAGAATACATTGGGAGGAATTTCCACCGAGGCCTTGGCCCTGGAGGTGGGCCCACCACCCCGTCCCAGCTCCAAGGAGGGGGAGAGAGAGATGGGAGAGAGAGATCTATGGGAGGACTCTGAAATTTTCCCAGGTTTGTCTCAGCAGGGCGAGGGGGTTTATAATTTAGCATTATTATTCTTTTCCTGTGTTTGTTAAATAAATAGTTTTTATCTCTTTCACTTTCCTTTGAGGAAAATTCAATTTTTCCCGAACCTGGTGGGGGAGGGATGATTGTAACCTGCCTTCTCTCAAAGGATATATTTCTAAATTTGGCCAAACCGGCACAATTATGTTCTTTATTATACTCAAGTGCCACAAATTAGAAAAGGAAAAAATGAAACGACCAAAAAAACCCCCAAAGTATAAAGAAAAACTAGTCAACCCTTCCCCCAGCCCAAAAAACCAAACCAAAAACTGAAAATAAAACACCTAAAAGTTTTAAAGAAAAGCAGCTTTTAGGAATGGATAGCAGATTAATTAGAAATTAGCTGTCTCTTGTCTCTGAATAAATAACCCAAACCCAAACAATTTCAGAAAATGTTTTTCCTAAATTATCACATATGACTATCCTGCTTATTTTTATCTGCTGAAAAACGCAACTGAGCATGCCACTCCAAAACTAAAAAAAGAAACTGTTCAGAGCAGAGTTGATATCTGCATGGTATACACACACACACACACACACACACACACACAGTGTTAACTGGGCAATAATGTTTTAATCAGAAGTTAAATAATATAATAATATGGATCTATTTTTAGGAATCTTGCTTTTGTGATATCAAGGTGAATATTTTGCTCTTTTGGCAGTTATTCCATGACATTTCCTTTGGGTATATGGCAAAAATATTTTCTGCTCCATAATGACTAACTTCTTTATTGCCCAAGTGAAAAGGTAATCCATATCTTTGAAAGGAACATGTTTTACAGTCTAGTAATAATGCACATTGTTTGTATTCAGGACTAGAGAATTCTTGTGCAGCACAAAAAATACCAGAAGAAAACGGAGGCCTTTGAGGGAATATCTTCTATCGTGTTTCAATGATTAGAGAAAGAAAATGGTGTAGTGAGTAAATTCAGAAGACTCTTCAAATCAATAACCACAAATTATGAACCATAATAAAAATGGAAGTCTTTTATCTTCTAGGCTTTGATGAACCTTGCCTTGGGCCTTTGTGCACCTGAGTAGCCCCATGTTGCAATCCTGCTTTGCTGTGCTGCATGCATTCTTTTTCAGATTTCAGAGACCTGACTCCTGATCCACATCACAGTACAGTGACTTCAGGTCTGACTTATTACAACACTGTGACTTCTTACTGTCATGCAGCTTCATCTACAGACAGCAGACTTTCTACTGATTCTCATCAGTGTAATAGCTGATTCATCTCATAGCTTTGCTAACACTGTGTGATGCCTTTGCTTGCAGAGCTCAGTAAAATACATTGCCTGCCAGGGGTTTGTGTGTGACTGTGCGTTGTGTTTTGTCAAGTTACACAAGGTCTCAAGTGTCTGAAAGGTATTAAAGTAATTAATACAAGTTTTAAATGTTTCTTTACAAAATAAACTAAACTATGGTCATAGCAATATCCAAAAGGAACAAGTTAAAGGCGTTAGGAACAATTGGGTATATAAATATAAAATAAATGTGGGAAATACACATAACAAGAGACTACATTACAAAAACAAATACAACATACACAGGACTACCATTCTCAGTCACTGAAATCAAAAAGCTACGGAAAGGTCCATGTGCATGCTACTAAATTCTCCTGACACCTGGATCAAAGCTGTATCCAAAATGCATATTAAGAGTAGTCTCTGAGGTATGCTACCTTAACTGTGCCTTGTAATTTTTTGTGTGAGTGCTATCTGGTCAACCTCAAAACCAGGTCATCCTAAGAATACAAGAAGTTAGGTGATTGTTTTTTGAAAATTCCATGGATTTTTTGTTTTATTGTGATAAACTGTGGCATATCTATACACAGCATAGTTAAACAAAAGTATTACTTAAGGTCAAGGTGTTCTTACTCTTTTACTAGCAATGTTTCCTTCATATGAATGAATAAACCAACCAAGAGTATAATTACAATACAGAGGCTTTGTTTACCAGCATCAGAGAGAAATAATAACTTGAAAATATAAAACACTACAAGGAAATTTTGCATGTTATTGCAGTATCTAGCATACAGTGTTTTTCAGATACTATAATTATTACCTCTTTGCCAGATATACAGGAAACATAGAGTCCACTGTCTTTTCTGTAGAACATATAGTACAGGAAATAAGGATCTGTCATAATAGTCCAACTATGACTGAATCACTAAGTTAATTTCACTAAGCTACCCTACCTATGCAAGTCCTTGTGCTGCACATATATCTGTGTCATTTCTCCTGTATCATTTCTCCAGTACAAAAAGAATGGTTTTAAATCACCATTTTTATAGAGATAACATCTCCTAGGACATCTCATCTTACACAAATAGCTCCAGCACATATGAAACACTGACCTATAGTGTCATCTTTTCGTTTGCAATTTAACAGCAATTTTAGAGTGTATCCCACTATTGCAAAAGTGTTCCTTTGAACATCCCTCTGACTCATGGTTATCCTGCTATCAAAATGCAGCTACTGCTTGAGCTGGCGCAGGCTAACTGAGCTACTTTTGACCTAGAACTGATACTGTCACAACTATGGGGAAGGCTCCACAAAGCAGAAGAAATAAATAATTTTCCTCTTTGTTGTTGCTCTGAGGCTGACTGTGAGTAGCTTAAAACAGACAGGAAAACAGCCTGCATAAAATTCAGTATTGTCTGAGTTTTTGAAAATTTTCTCAGTATTGCTGCCAGAGGTCCTTGATGAAAGTGGAAGCAGGCATCCGAAAGTTTTGTTTCTATTTTGTCAGTAGTACATGGAAGTTATTAATATTATTCCTAATCCAGAAAAAAATTAAAATTTTTAATTTATTTGACATATGCTACTCTTTTGGTTGTTTCATTGTGTATATTCTAAAGTGAACTTAAATCCTGTTGTCTTGATTTTTTCTTTTTGCAGAGGCTCAGCTGAACTTTTATGTATCCTAGTACCTTGCCAACTCTTTTGTTTACTAAAGTAGCCAAGAAGAATAAGATTCTTCTGTTGCAGTCTCAGGGTTTGTAGACATTTCTCTTCTTTACATAACCTTTAAATGCCTCAAAAATAAAGGCAAGGTTAAGTCTGCATTTCCAGAATATTACTCATTTTGCTTTTGTGCTTGTCTTGTAAGCAGATAGAGAGAAAACTGTGTATCACAAACTGGTTGAATCGACTACAGTCTCTCTGAGTGAAGCAGCATTACTGACCTAGCATCATGCTGGTGGGAGTGGGGGACACACCACACTTCAGACAACAAGGCATTGTCCTCATCAACAAAACAATGGATCTGTTACTAGTCAGTCTTCTGGGGAGGAAGTCACCTGGGGACCATTTGAGGCTGGGCTGGGTCATAGGCCCATGAATGGGCTGCAGGAGCTGGAGACCAGACCTGCTGAGGCATCATTGGGGCAGGGGCTGATGGTGTGGGAACTGAGATAGGTGTCGTGATCTGTGAACCCACTGCTTTTGTGATGCTATGTTCCCCCTCCTGCTCTCCCCTGCCCCTAGCCCTGGCCACTCCCTCGGGCTCTCCCTATTGGTTCCTGTACCCCAACCCCACCCAGGGACCGCCCCTGAGCGCCTGAGAAAAGCTTCTCAGGCCAGGACCGTGAGGTCTCTCTGCCTCTGGGGACTGTGGGGACAAGATGTGATTCAAGTCATCTCAAGCCCTCATGGGAGACCCTTCTCTGCCTCCTTCACCATCACTGGTTGTAGCGCTGCTAGCTGCCGGAGCAAGACCACGGGGTCGTCCGAAATGGACTGCGGGATGCGACCGGGTCACATTGCCCTGAGCAGCCCCGCTGAGCTCTCAGGGAGCTACAGCCTGCTAAGCTAAATCTAGCAACTACAACAGGTGGGGTCCTGGGCCATGGGCAAGGTGAGGGGAGGGTACCTTCAGGGTTCTGGTGGCCAGGATAATACTCCATAGAAATAGGACTTAATAGGACTTAAAATCAGATTCATTAACTAACTCTTTTCAGTGTCTAATGGTAATAATTTGATTTTCCTTTTGAAATGTATACTTTGAATATATATTTTTTTTTTTTTGAGATAAAAGTCTCAGTTTCTGTTACAATCTTAATAAATATTACCTAAGATTCATGCTTCAAGGTAAATGTTGCTATATTGAAGGACTGGTTTTTAGAAAAAGAACAGAATACTTGTGAACATTAAACCCCAGATGAATCCTAAATCAGTAGCAGTGATATCACTTCATGTGATAAAAGTGCATCTTAAAAACAAAAATGTTAGAAGAAAAAGTTTTGGACAAAAACAAGAAAAAAGGACAACAAACAGTAAGACTTAGAAGACTTAGAAAACAGGTAAAAAATACAAAATCATGAGGGTCTCATTCTACTTATGAATGTAAATTTAACATTGTCTGCCAGGAATAACATCAATAATATTATAAGAACTGCACAAGTGTGAATTTCAGGTCCGCACAAAATGAGTTTCTACTTTAGCAAGTAGGCAAATTAAGCAGTTCAGATATGCTGAGCAAAAAAGTATCTGAATGTGGTAAGAAAAATGACTCCCAGCTACCAATTAAGGGAGAAATAGGCAGACAGAGTTGTAATGAAAATAAAACATTCAAAATGCATGAAGACATTAAATAACCTTTTGAAGCATGTGATGCATTCTAGCAAAATATATTTGCAGAACAGGAAGATTCAGATAAGAGCAATAAAAAGTCAACATTTGTGAATAACCTCCAAAGTATTTCAAAGTTAGACAGAACTTAAAGCTCCTGTAGAAAACTTCAGAAATACTGGCTTTTATCCTGTAGCTGAAAATCATGCTGATGCTGGAGAATTTTTTTCCCTTCCTTTTTCCTTTCTTTCCCTTTTCCTTTATCTTGCTTTTCGTTATTTCCCATCTACCTTTCCTTCTGTTTTCTCTTCCTGATTTTAAAAGAAATTATCACCAAAACAATGCTTTCCTCAATATGTAGAAATGAACACCATTCTACTTGATCTAAAGGATCTTGGTTAATATGAGATATTCATCAATTAAATGAAGTATTTAACTATGCATTTTAAGCTCCAGCTTTAATTCTGCTACTAATTAGTGCTAATTTAATGACCTCACAGAAAACACCCTCATTAATGCAGGATCAGCTACTCTTGAGCTCCTTATCTTGCTTATTACTTTTTACGTAATGCTTATATGCATAGAGCAAGATTTGTATTTAACTAATGGGAACCCATTTACATACCAAGATATAGACACAGATTGAACTAGGAGAATTTAAGTGCAGTATAACTAGGAATAGTTTTATAATTTGTAAATTTCTTCCTAGTTAGGACTTCATCTCACTCTACTTTCCAATAAAAGCTGGGGTTTTCTGGGTTTTCATCCTTTTTTTTAATTTCTCTTTTTACACACACCTAAGTATTTAGAGCAGACTCCTAAGCTTTATTTTTTTTCTACTCACTCTCTGGGAAAACCTTACAAGTCATATGTCCAAGTTTATATTAATCTCTTACTCTATTAACACATGTGCATGTCACTGTCTCCTATAATTATAGCAGATATTAAACAAATACAAATGTAGGGTATATTTCTAAAGTGTCCTGCAAACAGAACTGTAATGATATTGCTCATTGTTCTGGATGAACATAAGCAGTGGTGGATAGTTCTCTCGAAGTAAACAGCTGTCAGTATGATAGCTATGATAAAAGGATAAGACTATCAATGTGTAAGCTGAAAGATGTTTTATTATCCTGGCACTGTTAGCTTAATACTTCTGATAGGCCATCATTACAGACTTTTAGTGGCGATTTGAGCTTTTAGACAGAAATATTTGGGAAGGTCAGTCAGTCCCAGATAACATTTGGGACTGACTTTTGTCTAGTGAGCCCTCTGACTCTGTCTCCATCATCAGACAAGTTAATATGCATTTGTAGGAACAGAACTAGAGTGGGGGAATCTACCCTTATAAGTGAACTCTTTTCAGAATTACAAAGGAAGATTGACACAAAATAAGTTTTCTCCATGCTAAGCCTGGTGCAAGGTGCTCTGAAAGTCTTAGGTTTGTTGGAAATGCCTGTGAGAACAAAACAGAGACATGTACAGTTCTAATAGGAGCAAGCAAAGCTAACAATCTTTATTTTGGCAGTGCCTGCCAAATTAGAGAAAGCATCATTCAAGTAAGGTTTTTGAAAAGAACTTTTTTTTTCAACTAACCTGACAGCCTTGTACAAAAAGAGTACTTGATTCAGAATAAATGTAAAGGAAGAACAAACGAGGCTAGACAGTTAAAGTATAACACTCTGGAAAAGAACATTCAGAGTTTTAGGGAAAGGTAGAAGCATGCTGGAAACACAGTTCCTAGCAAAGCCAACAATGGCAAAGACACAAAGAAGCCACAGGGTGAGGTAAGAAAAGGTCAAAAGTTCTGACATTCATGAGCATACCTGGAAGGAAGTTTCGTTTGATATTAAAACAGATTGATTAGAGTTTGTCAGAATGTATGCAACAAAGCATTGAAGACTCGATGTTTTGTAAGAAGGAATTTTGAGGTCAGCCATTGCAATACTACCTCTTTGTGCTGCATACCTGACTGGAGAAATGCAGAAACTGCTTTAAGCATGGACAGGCACTTCAGCTCACTTAAAAGAAAAATAGAGAAAAAAAGGACTCTTAGGATTTATAGTATTAATATTCTCAGGAAATATGTGCTTAATAAAGCAATAAAAAATTATTGCATGTTTGTAATAGAAAATACTTTGATAAAATTAGACATTGATACTTTATATTTATATTCTATTTTTTTCTCAGATAATGTCTTTCTAGGCATTCCTGAAACCAATAAAAATCAGGCTGTATTTCAGCTTAAAATGTTTTTGACAGAACACACTGTTATTGAAAATTATGTCTTAATTAGAAAAAGACTTAAAAACCTGAGACAGTTGCTGTAATTTTTGTTTTACGTGTTTCTATGGGCAGCCTGTCTGTTCCCACATTACCAGCATAGCAGCCTTGGGGATTAAAAGCAGACAGAGGATTACCATGCTGTCAGGTATTGCTCTTTTAGAACAGCAGAGACATAGACTTGAGATTCTTATTAAAAAAAAGTCCAGCCTTCAATGGTGTGTACTCCATTTCTTTTTTTTAAGATTTTAAGTCTTTGACTCTTATAAGACTTTTAAGCCCGTATCTGTTTCTTAGCACAGACTTGCCCAACATTCAGAGTGTTGAAATGCAGGCAAGTGAAGAGGCCATAGACTTAGGCTGTACTTTCTTAGGAAGCAGGTTTCATTTTATTTAAGCAGAGCCAGTTAAGTGAAGCATGAGCTATACTGTTGCTGAGCCCATCCCTTTGGGATTCAGAAGATATCTACTTCAAGAGCAGTCTGTGCTTCTCCCTGCATATGAATGAAGCACTGTCAGAGGGTAACAAAAGCTTTTCCCCAACACCTATCATATAGGAAGACTGCAGGAAATACATCTTGACAGAAAGCAAGTATATATTTTGCTACATTAATTGAGGAAAAAATGTCCTAATAATTTTTTGCTAATAATTAAAATATAGTGGTACAATAAGTATATTATTTAAAATATATCTGTGGTTGTAGTAACTGAGGATGCTCACTTAATGACTTATTATTTATGTGCTGATAATATGCCTGACCCTTTTTTGCTTGCTGTGTCAGAGGCTGGCCTGGTATATTTTTTCCTTGCTGTTCAATATGGAGAATAAAGAAATACCTTAAGAACAAAGAGTGTTACTGATGGTGATATTTAAATAACACCAAAAGTGAAGACAGTAAATCTGCAAATGTTACAACATTCTTTCTAGATGAAATAATGTTGGCTTTGTCATTTAAAAAGCAAAAGATAGTTTCTAAGACCTTTCCTTGTATCAAAACTCAGAAGGTCAACCTTTGTCTTTTGCTTCAAAAAACCCCGAAGTGTTTGTTTTGTTTGTGTGTCAAAAGTTCTGGTGCTTTTTACGTAACTATTTCTAGGTGCTTTTTAGCAGCTATCCATATCTACAGCTGTGCTTTGGTTTAATTAAACAAGTTCTCCTTAGGCTTACGTGGTCAAATAAATGATCACTGTGATTATAATCTGAGTGATCTATATTTAAAAATAATTTTCTGAATCTCTCTATCATAATCTATGCATATACTTGCATCTGTTTTTCAGAGCACTTAATATTGGTGACTGTTTGCACTTTCACAGTACTGTATGTTATGATCTGTTATACTTGAATGCTACTTTGTAACTAAAACATATTTTAAAATTATCATCTGTATTCCGTAATGCTTATTGGCACATTGATTAACTGTACTACTTAAAAAACTACAGAAGTTGCATAGGTTAAGCATATTTTAGTCTTCCTGTTCTAGAGTCAAGGTTCAGATCTACAAAAAAATTCAAATGCATGTAGAACAGTGACAAAAAAACTATCCATCATATTATACACTCAAAAGAAAAGTAAATTGAAATGAGGTGTGAATAGTTGCACTGTGTATCTGGACAACAGCAGAAGTTTGACAGAACTTGATCATTTCAACTCAGCATATTCTATGGTTTATTAATGTGAATTTTATGTCATGTATTTGTTCCAAGAAAAATGGATTAAAATAGTTATTTTATATTTAAATAGCTAAGAACTATGCATGAGTTTCTATTTAATCAATTATTATATGTAATTATCAGTTATAAGTTTATCATTTTCTTATGTCAATTAAAATATTATTTGACATACAGGTAGTTTTTCATTCGTCTTCTGATGCTATCCCATATTTATGCTGGAGCTGAATTTGATCCCATATTTATAATCCCTCTAAAGAACACAAGCTCTCATGAAGTCCACAAAAAGGTGTATTAACTTCTCAGAGATGATAGAAATGCTGCTGAGAAAAGGATGATTCACAAGCCCTTGACTACTTTTCATCTAAGTAATGTTCTTGGCAGGGTGAACACTTGTCTGATTTGGAGAAGCGACAAATGACTTTGAAATTTAACCAGGGTCTAGAGTGCTCAGTGAAGCATATATTACTCCTTCCTGTTCTCTGTAATGGAAGAATTGCTGCTTGAATGGTTTCCTCAGCTTAATCAACAAATCTATCTTCTGTACTTTTCTAGTGGCAGAACAATTTACATTTATACCATAACTTCCATTTTCCTCCAAAATTTAGATGCAGCTTTGACTTTTCTTTGTTTACCATCGTTATATAATGAGCTAATATATATCATTAGTACTTACATGCACTTTCAGTTTGACTTGAAACTTGGGATATTTTTAAAAGTAGCTATGGACGTGATTTTACAGATAAACAAAATGCTCTTGCACTTGAAAATAGAATCATTTGTACAACAACAATATATTTTAAAAATATGTTCTTGTGTCTTTGAATAAACTGTACCTTCTGGAAAAGAATGAAAAATCTCAGGAAAAAAGGATTTTTCACTAGGTCTAAAAAGAAAAGCAATCTCAGACATTAGTTTGCAACAGCAGCTTAGACAGCTGGCCATTTTACAATGGCAGTGTTAATGGCTTAAATGACCATAAAGTCTTATAAGTAATATATTCACTGCCTTTATTCACTATTTGTATCTAAGAGGTACAAATGACACATGAAGGAAGAGGCCATCAGTATGACAGGAAACGATAATCTTAAACTACAATTTTTGGCATAGAACTACAGATTTTTTGAGGAGTTGGTACCTCCCATAAAACAGTTTAAGGCACTGGAATCTGCTTTTATTTTATGGTGCTCTTTTATTTTCTTTTTTTTTTTCCTGGTGCTGGTTATGAGCTGCTGCACAGCTCAGAGTTACTTAGAGCAGCTGCATTTGCATTTGTTGTGCTATACTCCTGGTCAAACACATCCCCAACCAATATACAGGATGGGAGGATGTATTTGAAGAGACATAAACCCTTTTTTATATCTTACTCCCTATCCTCCTAGAGTCCTGTACCTTGCTAAAATATATAGGAGCTACAAAAATATGGATATTCCTAACACACAATTCCTTCTCATGTTGCGCACTTCATTAGATGGAAATTTTAAAATATGCTAGTCAACTTCTCTTGGTGCCTATATCCCTCTCATACACAAAGGTACACAAGCAGACTGCTAAATGGTAACTTCTTTTGCCAGCCCCATTTGTTTCCTTTCATATTTATTATCCACTTAGCTTCTAAACCACCCCTACATCTCATATATTCTGATTTTCCTACACAGAGGACTTAGAATGGTTTTAGCTGCATTATTTTAATTTGCTCAAATTTATTTCATTTACGTATTCATTTTCCAGGTTTCAATTGTCTGGTTTAAATTAGCCATTTTTTATGCTTTCTAAAAAGTCCAAGAGAATAATATAAAGACCAGCTTTACCACTGTGACAGAAGGGCTTTTTGCAAAAATGACAGTTTAGCAACTATCTAAGAACTTGCAGTCAGCTTTTTATTGCTAGCAGATATCACCTTCTGAAAATTCTTTCTATGCTCTGTACATAGCCTTTAGTTCACGATACATCTAGGACCACACACACCTATATTAAATGTTCCTCTAACGGTTTCAGTAATTGATTGCTCCTGTAGTGTTTCTAAAGAATATCTTTTCTTGTTGGAAATCATCATGCTCCATCTCCAATCATTGTATCTTTTCATATTTCTTTCTGATATACTAAAGATTCCTTTATCTGAAAGCTCTTCCTCAGTATAGAGAATGCACCAAGTGACAGAAACCTGAATTACACCCCATAGCTGTTTTGTGTTTGGATCTACCAACACAAACAATTAATTTGTTAAATAAGTATTAATAAAAAATGTGATCTGTATAAACTATGTTTCCTGTCAATTAAAGAAAATTAAAATATTATCCTAAATATGAAGATGGTGAGAATACTTGCATCACAAATATCTAGAATCCCACACTGCTTTGTCAACGAAACAAAAAGTTAGAAAGAACAGTCTAATTTAGCTTCAAGAAATTGGTTATTCAGTGAGTTTTTTCAACAACTCTATCTGTACTTCATAAAAAATTAAGGGGATTCTTTCGACTTAATTCTTCAAAGTTTATGCTATACTCTTCCTTATCTTTTTGTTTTGAATGCTAAATATCAACAATCCAAACACAAGACCCCCCCCCCCACCCCCCCCCCGCCCCTCCCCCACACCACTACCTCCCATATTATTGTTGATTAAGATAATGAGACTGAGGAATGAAAAAAGATGTGCTGAAGAAACTCATGTTAAATGTCTCATGGTGATGTCTTCAGCTAAGATTAAATGGAATAAGCTGTGAAATCCTTCCTACAGGTAAGGCATTGACCTGTTGCAGCAGGTCCAGAGAAGGGCCACAAAAGTTCATAGAGGAGGGGATCACCTCTCCTATGAAGACAGAATGAGAGTGTTGGGGTTGTTCAGCCTGGAGAAAAGAAGGCTCTAGGAAGACTTTGCTGCAACCTTTCAACAATTAAAGGGGAATTATAAGAAAGGTAAGGACAGGTTTTTTTAGTAGGACCTCTAGAAATAGGCCAAGTGATAATGGTTTTTTAATTAAAAGAGGGTAGATTCAGACTAGATATAAGAAAGAAATTTTTAATGATGAATGTGGTGAAGCATTGTAATGGCTTGCCCAGAGAGGTGGTGATTGCCCCACTCCTGGAAACATTCAAGATCAGCTTGGACGGGGCTCTGGGCACCCTCACCAGGTCCAAGATGTCCCTGCTCATTGCAGGTGGACTAGAAGACATTTGAAGGTCCCTTCCAACCAAACTGTTCTATGGTTCTATAATTCTATGAAGATGACCAGGGTCAAGCAGGTTTTGCTTGGGGATTTTGTTAGTTTTTTCCTTATTTTTTCATCTATTTTGGAAGATGCTAGTCTATTTTACCTGCTTGAATTAATTAAAAAAAACCCTCATAGACATTCTACAGATTTTTTTTTTTAATTAAGATCTAGTATGTAAAATGCACATTTAGCATACTTACCACCACATTTGTTTCTCAAACAGCATTGTCTGCCATTCCTAAACTATAAAAAGTTCTGATCACTATGAGATATGTAATAAATTTTTAGTAATTCTACAAATTCAAATGAAATTTGTTCTAAAATGCAAACTGATCAGTTAAATGAGTCCTCCTTTTTGCCTTTCCTAGTTTGTAAAACTATGAAGTATTCACAAAAGGATGACTAGTAAAAATATATCTTGATTCTTGTGATTGTTATTATGCATATTAGATTGCTACTTCAAGTCACAGTGAAGATATAATTGTATTCTTTCCATGTGGTTAGGCTCATTAGAACAGAATTTTAGAACAAGAAAATTACGACAAATCTGCTTACTATGTGAGATGTTTCAGACATACTCTGCTGATAAATTTAAACTGAAGAAAATTTCATTAATCTGCAGCCTTGGAGAACACCTCATCATGCAGGAAGAAAAGAAGGTTTGTTGCTCCCCAAGCAAATTATTTTTTGCCTTGAATCCTACCACATATTCTTTTGTTTATGATAATAAATGCTGGTCAGAGCTCTGGGGACTGTCTCTAGGAAGATGCTCAAAGAGCATCAAAAGATAATCAAAGAAAAAACCCAAACTTATTATTTTCTGTCCATGTATAGGCAACTCAGTACAGCATTTGCAGAGAAAGACAACATGCAGTATCTTACTCATCACCAGATTTGACAGTATGAGGCTTACTTGTGTCCTGGTTTCAGTTAGGATAGAATTAATTTCTATTCAGCAGCTGTTACAGTCAAGACATTTTTAGCATATATGAACATCTTCAATCCAGTATGAGATTCTTTTAATTTTTTTTCAATAGCATCTTCCAGTAATATGCACTAGGTCAATTCATTATAGTTCTAACAGATCTAAGTGTAGGTTCACGGACCACTTATAGTAAGAGAAACAGATTTATCAGAAATAAATGCAGAATTTATTAATTATCTTAATTTCCTTTTTATTCTATTGAGAACAGAGACCTAGGTGAAGACATTCACCATTTTGCAGTAGAGAAATCTGACAGAAGTAACTATATATTAAAAGGGATCTGTAATTTAGATGGAGAAAAAACCCCACACCTTTGTATAAGGAAATTCATTTTTCCTCTTCACCTGCACCTATTCCTTCTGCTCCTGCAAATGGCATATCCTTTCCTGCTATTATGTATGAACTATATGACTTTTCTACTGCTTCGTGACTGTGTGATTGAATCAGTCTTGCAACCAAATGTAAATGAGGCAAAATTATTTCCTGAGTGTTATAAAGAAATTCTTATGTACAAAATATTTAGTGAATGAAACTAGTCACTTCTTCTCACCATATACTTTTACACCTTCTTAGTTTATTTTTAAGGAAGAATTGTATCATCCACAGTCTACTGAAAAGCAACACTTTCATGTAGTCATAATAACAAGGAGAAATACATGCAATGATTCTGCACTGGCTCTAATATAATTCCTCTTAGAAAATATGGGTGCTACAGGGTAATGAGCAGTGTACTCAAGAATGCTGAGATCTTTCACTTTCACAGACAATATTTATAAGTTTTTTCTCTGGTCTACCTTCCCTTATGAAATCACATTCTCCCATTCCTTTCTTATCCCATAGCCTAGCACAGTAAAGTGGCTTCTAAGTTTAGTATTTAAATACTTGTATGGTATGCCTCTAACTCAAACTTCCAGTTTCAGACCCAAGCACTGAAACTCATTTCCATTCATATTGCATGAGCTTAAAGGCCCAGACATGAGAGAAAATGCATACAATGAGGGTAAAGAAGTTCCAGGCAGAGGACATTTCTCATCTGTATCTCTGTTTTGCATTTTCAAGATTTGCTTTATGGTCTAGGACTCAGAATGTTGTTTGGCATAGACACTTTTGCTAGATGGCTATGGGACTGCCTGACACTATTTAAAAACTAATGTCTAGGTAAGAAAGCAATTAGATGGGCTGCTTAGTAACTGTTTCTTTCCTATTTTAATATCTGATTGATTATTTTCTTCATACAGTTCTCAAAATAGATCCACAGGCAAACTTACATATTAATCTAAATCTAAATCCTGTGTCAGGTTTTATGTCATTAAGAGGTCTGTGACTTACCCTGAAGATACACAAGTCTCAGAGCAATTAGGTTTCCAACCCCTGAAGTTTCCAGCTTCTTTTCTTTGGCCATATAAATGAAAATTAAATGTTGTGATATCAAATTAGGCAAGTATCTTCCTCATCCCTGAGCCTGTTTGGAATTCACAAAATATTCATTTACTCATTCATCTCAGCTGTGGTATTCAAGCAAATATCTGTGTTTAGATCATGATTTCATGATCTTTAGCCATTAGATATAGGTTCCACTTCAGATGCAGTTTGCCTTTCTGAGCACTTTTTTTTAATGCAACATTCAATAATACTATTATATGGAAAAATTGAAACAAACAAAAATTGAAACAAATAAAGGAGTATCTTAACTAATTACAGACATCTGGTAAGAATTTGAAATTCTCCTGGGTAAAAGTTCTTAGAGAACTACTACCCATTCAGGGATGACTCAACCAAGCTATTTAGTAGAGAAGCATTGACTAGCTTCTTGTAAACATTTATGAAATTTCATATATACTTCCCCAGGTCGTTAGTAATTTTGTACTGAAATATAGGATTTCAAAAACACTTGAGTTTCCTTTCTTGAGTCAAGTACAGCAGCATGAAATTTTTTGTATCTTATTTTCAAAAGTCTGTGAATCAACTTCTTGATTATACCTAAGTAATAAGTTACAAACACTTTTGCCTTATGTATTACTCCAAATTATTTAAACAGATAACTTCCGATAGCGTAATGAAAATTCAGTGCAAATGGCTTCTTGAATAGTCCAGTAAAAGTTTCATTTGATACAAGACTAGATTTTCAAATATGCTCCAATTTCGTTTAAGAAATTAGTTCTCACTGATTTTAAGGAGCTTACGAAATGTTAAGTCTTCCCTTATGCAGGATGATTGTCTTTAATTATTAAAAAATAAAATTATTCATTTAGAACAAGTTCTTCAGTGCTTGTTTTCTTAATAATAATTCTCTGATCTTCCATTTTTGGAAGATGTCCAATGAAAAGCAGCTTTAGTCTAAAATAAGAAAAAGTAAACAGGCTCACTCATATCTCTGAACAATCAGAGAAAATTATTTTAATAGAAAAAAAATAAGTTTCATTTTAGGAAATGAAAAATGAAAGTGAGTACATAAATGCATATGGAATGTTTTATTCATTTGGCTATGCTGCCTAAATTATCTGTTAAAATATTGCTAAAACCTGCAAAATATTTTTAATTTATCATATTTTTCAAGCACTTGTAAATTTAGAACTTCAGCCTGGACTTGATGATTTCCTTGTCTAATAAGATCCAGTATATTGTCACCTTTGAGTATCTTTCACTGTCAATTTTCAGATTCTCTTGAGTTTCACTCCCTCATCTCTGATACAATTTAATCTCTTATCAAACACTCAAGCTGTCACCTTTCCTCTCTCCTTCCCACTCCTCATTCCCTTGTTGCTCTTCAGCTTTAGATCAGTAACAAACACTTTGATGATATCACCTTCCTTCTGTATTCTCTGATAAAAAATGTTTCTTTCATGTGCATTTCATTTTCTAATGTAGAGCAGCAATGTTCTAATTTCTGTAACATGCTCTTGCAGTTTAGGTTCATTCACTTGATTTGACTGGAAACTATTAAACACCTCAAGTGTTTCAGGGCTATATTCTGAGATATGATAGTATTTGCTGAGCTTTACTACTTTGTGGCATATATATGTTTCAGACACGGAATAAACAGATGTTTAAATCGTCTTCATGTATTTTTTTTATACTACCATAATGCTCTGTCCTTTGAGCTTTTTCATTACTTTATTTTTCCATTCAGGATGTTTATAAAAATCAGTCATTCTGCTAATGCCTTGTTATTGTTGAGAATATGTTACATCAGCAGGATTGTAGTAATGGAATGAGATCCATCCCATTACACCTCTTCAGCATTGTCTGCCTTGTAACCATGCTAACAGGCTTTGCTGATACATCACCTTCTTCATTGATATGAACAGACCTGGGAGAAGGTCCACTTACCAGGACTTATTGCACAGTTCTAGAAAACCACCTCTTAGCTGTTCAAATAGGAATCAGTCGAGGGCTGAATAATCAACTTATGTTCCAGTTGGACATTTAGTCTTTTTATTTAGATCATCTACACCCTTGCTGCTATTTGCAAAGTATTAAAAAAATTTGGGGATTCTTCAGTGCCAATTTAAGATCCAGCTGAGAAACAGAGTTCATCTATGCTTATTTCAATTCTAAGACAGACCTATGGAAAATAACCCAGTCCATGATGACTGTATTTTTTTATCAGACTGCCTTTCTCTCTCTAGAACAGACTTCACTTTCTCCTTGATACTAGTACTTGTGGCTATTGATACTTCCAGTCCTTCCTTATCCCCAGATATCTAGGATTCCTCAATTTCAAAAAAAAAAAAAAAAAAAGTTTTTATGCTGTGACGATCCAGTATTCTGGTTGTCTCATTGCAAGCTGGAGTTCATTCAGGATCTGATTCAATATTAGTGTCCCACAGGCTGGGAGAGGATGCTTGGGAAGACCTTTGTTTCATATGGGATAGCTGTAAATGTTGCCCTTTTTTCACAGGTAGTGATCCTGACTATAGGAAGGGAGAGAAGTTCAGAAAATCATCTGCTTTTGTGCATTTTTAATACACACTCTATGTAACTATATACATTGCTTCTTTACTTCATTCACCAGTGAATATGCACACCATATTTAAATCCTCCTCTTTCCAACAAATGTAGTTTCTATGAAACAGATTCCAAGAAAGAATTATGTCCCAAGTCTAGGGGTCTGGAATGTTTAGAAAAAGACCTTTCTTAAATCTACCAATTTAAAAGAAACTGTAATTCTAACTTGTGGATCTCTCTCATGACCTTTTCTCCCCAGAAGTGTTTTCTTCATGCTACCTGCATTATCTACACACTGTCATTTCTGAAGCTGGGTAAAATTCTATAGACATGAAGTGTCAAGGGCTTCAAAAATTCCTACATATTTATGTCTCTCATTTTTTTTAAAAAAAGCACTCAAGATGCCTAAACTAAATTATATTTCACAGAATCATTATATGGTTTGGGTTAGAAGGTACCTTATGGATTGTGTAGTTCCAAGTCCCCCGCCATGGACAGGTACACCTTCCACTAGACCCGGTTCTTTAAAGTTTACTTCAACCTGTGCTTGAACACTTCCAGCGATGCTGCATCCACAGCTTGTCTGAACAACCCCTTCTGCTTCCTCACCACTCTCATAGAGAAGATCTTCCTTATGCCTAATATACATCTACTTCCTTCCAGTTAGGTACTGGAAGCCTGCTCTCAGGTCTCTCTGGTCTTTTTAGGAGAGGTGGTCCAGCCCTCTGGCCATCTTTGTGACCTGCTCTGGACTAGCTCCAACAGGTCCACACCTTTCTTTGGTTGGGGACCTCAGAGCCAAATGTAATACTTGAAGTGGGGTCTCACCAGAGCAGGGTAGAAGGGCAGAATCACCTCTCTCACTCTGCTGGCCATGCTGCTTTGAATGCATCCCAGGATACAACTGGTTTTCTGGGCTGTGAGCACACACTGCCAGGACACGTTATGTTTCTTGTCCACCAACACTCCCAAGTCCTTCTCCTTTGGGCCACTCTCCATGCATTCTCCACCCAGCCTGTATTTGTGCCTGGGATTGCCGTGATCCAGGTGCAGGACCTGGCACTTGGCCTTGTTGAACTTCATGAGGTTCAAGCAGGTCCATCTCTCAAGCCTGTCAAGGTCCCTCTGGATGGCGTTCCTTCCTTCCAGTGTGTCAATTACACCACACAACTCGGTGTCATCAGCAAACTTGCTGAGCGTGCACTTGATCCCACTTGTCCCTGTTGCCGACAAAGATTTCTTACAAAAACATAAAAGAGACATTAATTGCTTAAGCAGATCTGTGTACACACTGTCCTCTTCCCCTTTCACTACTACACATCAGAACATTTCACAGTGATGTTGCTTTCCACAACGTCTCAGCCTGGGAACTGGGGTGCTTGGTCCCAGTGCAGTGACTCATATAAAACCCTACTTTGGACAATTCTGTGGGGGTAATATTCTCCCATTATTCACTCCAGTATAAAATATTAAAATAAATGTGAACAGCAATGAACAAACAGCATATTATAGTTTGTTTTCTTTAGTTCTTAAACAATTCTATAGTTACTGTGGTAAAAATCATTACTGGATTATTATATGTTGATGAAAATTATTAGGCTTTATGGCAGTGGGAAGAATACTAGATCTTGTGAAGGTTAAACATTTTGAGGGGTTCAGTCCAATAGTTCATGTCATTTGAGCTTCTTTCCTCTCAAAGCATTCATTTTATGAGGTTGTTAATGTTTCTATTCTTTTTTATGATGATGTGTGATTTATCATCTATTGGTCTGGAAAGTGAAATTCAGCAAGCAAGGTCACCATTCAAGCTAATTGCCCTTTGACCTTCACCCTTCCTTTCTGCTATGATGCAATACAGATATTTTTCTTTTGTGCAATATACGCATTTGAGTGAAAACTAAGTTCATTTTTTATCTGCATCCATTAAGTTTTATTCACAGAAGAGGTATATTTTTGCTATAAATGTGAAATGTAGTTTCAAGGTTATAATTCTTTGGTTTCTTGTTTGTCTTTCAGTGCTGCTTTGTGAACAGCATGGTGAATTACCCTGGCTTATATCTTTTCCTCAGAGACACCCCCACAAAAAAAAGAAACAAAAAACCCAAGCAGAATTGTCAGGTTTTTGCGTGCTAGCTCAAAGAGAGCCCAGAGGTGTAGCCACAACCCGATTGCACTATGGCAGGCACAGACACACACAAAAGCGCAGGCAGACAGGGGTGCGCTCCTCACCCAAGGGAGCCGTCCCTAAGCAGGGTGTGAAGGCACGCAGGCAGAGGCAAAGAAGGGAGAGAGAGGGGACTCTCCGTGTAAGTTCCACGCAGAAGGTTTATTGAAGTGAAACAATGGGAGGGAGGAGACGGAGAGCTGAGGATCTGACAAGGGTCCAGGGATTTTCTAGTGGGGATAGGAAGGGCAGGGATAAGGGATACAGCAATTGGGGTACCTGACAGGAGGTGGGGTTGAGGCAAGGGAACCAATGGAAATAACACAAAGGAGGGATTTAGGGAAGGAACCAATGGGGTGTCGAGTACAACAGAACTTTCTTGATTTAATACATATGAACTTAGAGGAAATGAATTTTAACAAACTTATACATAAAACAGGGAGGGGAAAACATGAACGTATCACATAAAAATATGTAAACTGCGGAACAAGGGGATTATGGGCTCTCACCCTAACCAAGGAGTGAGGCATTAAGCTTCGGTGCCTGACCACCACAGCTTGGTGTCTGTTGGACCTTCAGGGGTCAGGGTGGCTGCAGCCACTTGCACCGCTACACAGAATGAAGAAGAATCTCCATATGGTTGACCTTGCACGTTTTATAGAGAATTGCTCCTCTGGGGCTGTATAGTTCAGAGGCTTAAAAAGGACTGATTCTCAAACTGCAGGAATTTTAGAGACCCTGAAGTTAAAAAAAAAAAAAAAAAGAAGGAAAAAATAATGAAGAGAACTCTCATCTACTATGGGCATTCAGCTGTGAAATAATTACTCCACTGACCTCGTTTCACCACTGACATCTATGAGAGCAGAGATTTATCAAGGCTGAGTGCTTCTGAAAATCTCACCTTTAGTGTCAGTAAGAAAACCTGCCTATTCCAGATTCTCACTTCACCTGAGACTTTAAGGAACTACCACAAAGCCCTGTGATAGCACCTGTAAGGTTGGAGGGGCAAGGAAGGGAGAACAGAGGAGAAAGGATAAGGAAACATAAGTAATCTTTTCTTTCCTGCACCTGGACAGAAAAAGTTCTTCAGTAGAAACGTCCCATTCTGCTTGTAAAAGTTAATCAGGTCTTTAACTTTATGCCTGAATATTATTTATGATTATTAATTCTATTTCAAACTGGTTTTAATATGTAAATTAAAGCATCACACTCTAACAAAGAACATGGTGATGGATTTTGCTGACAGTAGTACAATGACTAAATGAATCTATCTTTTTATTACCATTTTAATAATATATTGAGCAAAACTTCCGAATACATAGTGGATCTGTCAGAGGCTTTATGTAGCAAAAGCTATCACCCTGAAGATAAAGGGCAAGACTGCCGCCAGCCAAATGAAGGTGTGGCTCTATCTTGAGCAAGACTCTTGCTGAGAATAGTTATAAACTTACTACAGGTATCTGGAAAAAGGAGGTAACAAAAGTTCACCTTTCCATACCCAGTGGAAAGTGGTAGTTGAGTAAATAGAATACAATAATGTTTTAAAAAGTCCAAACACTCTGCAAACACTTTTTTTTTCCTCATGAAGCATTTCAACTACATATAAAAGTCATATCTATATAAGCAGGAGTTTCCTCTTGCATTATGGGGAAGAAATATCCTTATGAATTTGGGGTGGGTTAAGAGCAAGAGCTGATGTGAAACTCCTAGTGAAGCAATGGAAGTGAAAGGTAACATGAATTGGATCCATAAAGGCAGACCTCACTCGTCTTAAACATAAGACCAAGTTAAATTTGTGCTACTGTTGTTTCTGCAAGTGAACTTTCTTTTGTAAAGATATCGTATATCAGAACATAATTTTTAATGGGTCTTACATGTGTTTTGACAACAAAAATTATGAGGCTAATATGAGAAGAGAATTAAAGAGACCTTTGTATGGATTTTAATTTTATTCTCCTTACAGCATAGTATTCCAGACAGTAGAATATTTTGGCCCACTGTTCCTTCACACCATGTCACAAGGCAGAAATATTAATTCAAAACAATATTATACTAAGCTAATGACATTTAAAAAGATATAATGTTTTAACTACAGATTTTCATGTCCTTCCAATGTCTAATCAGAAAAAAAATCTTTATTATAAATATTTTTCATACTCCAGATAGTAATATTTTATATAAATATAACCAAAATTTATTAAAGAACAACTAGAACTGTATTTTCTCATATTAGTCTAACCTGATCCATAGAGTCCAACCCCAAGAAATAGAGATGCTTAAACAAAACAGTTATATATTTCCTCGGATATAAACCTTGGTTTTTCAAATTGGTCCATATTAAAATAATCTGGAAGTTTAAGTCTTCTAGGTAATTAAGAAAAAGAATTTTACTTACAAAGGCACATTTCTGATCTTATGTAAGTCTGTCTCAAAGGTTAGTTTCTGTTCATTCCTCCTTCCCCTGGTCAAAATGAACATTTAGTGATATCAAATATAGTACTGCAGAAGCCCAAAACATGACATAAATGCAGAAAGGGACATTGATAAATTGACTCATTTTTATAACCTACTGTGCAGAGCACTATTGAGTGCTTTAGGATGGCCCATTCTCTATACTGGTCTCCCTTGCACACTTCTATAAAATAGTTGTGTTGCACACATATGAATTAATTGTCCTTGCTTTTCTGGTTTCATTTACTCATCCAATGGTTTGAAAGTCTCCAAAGATATTGCAATATCTGTTTTTAAAGACTGTCAGCACATCTAAATGCCATTTTACAAGTCATGCTTTTGAGTCTTCTGACAAAAATATATAGTAGTTTTTAGTCTATACATTGGGAGAACATTATTTGTTTCTTATGTCACAAATGCAGGGTCTAGTCTTTACTTTACATAGCCTGTGTATACTGTTTCAATTCTGTTCCCTCAGCCATGTTATTTACTTCTGCACACATCATTTCAATCTTGCCTTTTGTAGAGGTCATTGGCAGTGGCAGCTTATCACTTCTGGCATGAATTTGTTTGCACGTGTCTAATGGATTGCTCGTCTTCTGCAAATTTCAGAGGGAAATCTCACCTTTAGTGTCAGTGAGGAGGGTCTTCTAAACACAGAGGTCTCAGACATGACAATTCTGGTTATGAAGTCTTGTTTTGGTTTGAAAGCACTATTTTTCTTTAGTTTTGATTGGTATTTCAGCATACTTCAGTCTGAACACACTATCAGTGAACCAGCAAATTGTATTTTTGCAGCACCCAAAGCACACTACTATGTGAGAGACAGGTAGGTCCACAATGGACATATCTGATCACTTTTTTTGTGCAGAGCAAGCAAACAGGGTGTGTTCAAGTGAGAAAAAAATTAATTCTAACAATAACACTAGAAACTGTTCCTACTTCAGGTCTCTACACCCTATTCGGTATTTTGTGGGGAGTTTTATGTGTAGCTAGAGTGGCACTTTGCATGTGAACATAGACACACAAAACCACATTGACACTTCTTATCTGTTTCCAATGCACATATATATTTATGTATGTGAATCAAAATGCATAAAAATTACATGATGTATTTCATGCACATTAGTTGTGCTGATAAAAAAAAATAGCTGAGTGTCATTCTGAATATAATGGGAACTAGAAGCAGTCCCCCAAGACAGATGCAATACGTCCATCAGGTAATTGATGCTATGTTGTGAAAGCAGCAGTTCCTCATTTGCTGAACTCTAATTTACTGTCAGTGTTTTGTTTCTGTTAATTTTTCTTGAGTATGCTTTTCACATCTACCCCAAAGAAAAGGGAGATGCTAATTTAAGGAATGACAAGCTGCCATTCAGCTGATCACTAATGTTGTGGTCTCTATAATGCTATGTCTTCCTAATTTCTACTGAGTTCAAAACCCAGGAGAACACCAGATCACTGCCTATCACAGAAACAAGGTGCCAAGCTTGCTCCTTCATTCAACATTGGTTTCTCTTGTTCAGTGAAAACTGTAATCAAAGGATTCCCATACATGGAAGACACATTTACTCCTTGGTCAGTTGTTTCTGCAAAAGAAGCAGTTCCCCATTCTTGTGAAATTCCTGTAGGTTCTGTTGAGTACATTAGCTTACACTAACTAGGTCATCACTACAGAACTACTACACCAGTCAGCTAAACATTCACATAGTTGAAATTCTAATGCAGTCCTGAGCTTATTTTACTGAGTAAGGTGGTTTTGCTCAACTCTTGTTAGCTGGCAGTGTTTACCTGTGTTTCTTTTCTGATCTTCTTGATGTTATACCCTTTGTTGGTTTTGTTGAAATTTATTAACAAAAAATATGTCTAATCCTTAGCTCCATTTACCTGAAATATCAGACATCAGAGTGAAATCTTCAAACAGTAACAATTGTTTTCTACATGAGGAACTTGAGCATAGAGATAAAATTAGCTCAAAAAGACAAGACCCCAAACTTAACTTTATTTTTATTAAATTTTAGTAATTTTTTCCCTTTTTCATTTTAGAAATATGTTTAAAATTTAATTTTATCACTAACATTTTTAATGTTTTTTATTCAACTTTCATTCAAATCCAAAGAAGGTTGGTAAAAAATATCTGCAACTGACATAAAAAAATATCATACGTTATTTCTTCATATTTCTTAATTTTTATGTTCAGTCTGATGTTACTCTCTTAACATGTAGAATTAACTCAGATTTATTTGCTTAAACAAAGAAGAAAAAGACACATTGTAATCTGATAACTGCAATTCTTCACATGCATAAATTATGCACTTGAAAAACACTTTCAGGTAATTAGTCATTTTAGATAGAGGTAAAAGAATGTAAGAAAATGGGGAAATCTTTTGAACAAAACAAAACAAAATCTGTCCAACATATTGAGGTCCTTCTGAAGGGCTGCCCAGCCCTCTGGGGTATCGGGCATTCCTCCAAGCTTTGTGTTTTCAGTGAACTTGCTGAGGAGTCATCAGCATCTTCATCCAAGTCACTGATTAATAAATTAAACAATACTGGGCCCAGTACTGAACCCTGGGGGACATTGCTTGTGACAGACATGTGCCGCTGATTTTACCCTGTGGGATCTGCCATTCAGCCAGTTGTCAATCCACTTCATTGTCCACTCATCCAGTCCATACTTCTGAGTTTGTCTACAAGGATGCTGTGAGAGACAGTGTCAAAAGCCTTGCTGAAGTCAAGGTAGACGATATGCACTGATCTCCCCTTATCCATCCAGGTACCTTTTTCATCATAGAAAGCAGTCTGGTTGGTCAAGCATGATTTACCTTTAGTGAACCCATTCTGACTACTCCTGATCACCTTCTTGTCATCCATGTGGATAGAGATGGCCTCTATAATGAGGCATTCCATCACCTCTCCAGGAATTGAGGTGAGGCTGACTGGACAGCAATTTCCTAGGTCGTCCTTGTCCTTTCTGAAGATTGGAGTGAGATTTGCTTTCTTCAAATCCTCAGACACCTCTCTTAATCCCCAAGACCCTTCAGTGGTGATCATGAGTGGCCTAGCTTTGGTGTCGACCAGCTCTCTCAGCACTCCTGGATGCATTCCAACAGGGCCCATGGACTTGTGGATGTCAAGTTTGCCTGCTCATAATTGCTGTCTGATCTCTCAGGCTGGTCATGCTGGAGCACAAAGCTCCTCATGTGCCTAAGGAACATATAGTCTCTTTTACCACAGTTTTAAGAACTAAGTGTCTAAAACTAGCTGTGTAACTAAAGTATGTCATTTTGGATCTGAGTCTCTTAAATAAACAGGGAACACCTCTGTGGAAATCCCACCTTTTGATGCTGGGCCATTGTGAATCTAGGAATTCAAATCAATTGCACAAAGAGAGAATGAAATGAGGGTGAACTTATGCTGACATGGGCATTGAGAGGGGGGGCTAGAAACCTAAGGACCAACCCCCTATCTTCTTTAGAGATATACAGTTCCGTGCAAATAAACAGCACAAAGGAGCATAAAATGGAGGGTTAAAATAATTTCCACACTTGCAGCCATCAAGCTGGGATGTACCTCAGATCTTCTTTAAGAAAAGTCTCTTTTTCTCTGGTATTATGAAACTTTTGTTAGCAAAC
>NW_008239080.1:9278040-9333726 GCF_000691975.1 Corvus brachyrhynchos
AGGAATGCCAGTATTACATTATGAAAACAAGTACCCAATATAAAAAAGACAGTCTAATTACTTAGTGTTGGCTAGAAACCTGAGAGGAAAATAGCACTGCCTCTTCTTTTTTTCCCCCTCATGGTAGAATCTGGGTCATATATTAATTCATACACTGAATGTCTTATCTTTTGTATCAATTAAGTTTATGTAATAGGAAAGGGTTTAAGATTTCAAGTTTCAATTGTTAATAAGATATATGTATTTAGATGTTGGTATAGATGAATGGACATTGGTAAAATACATATTTAGATGGAGGTTGATGGGAAAACATTTGTTATTGTGATCGTAGTCAGTTATACATAAAATTAATTCTACCAATTCTTAAAGGCCTTTGAAAGAATGTATTAAAAATCAGTTTCTTTAACAGATTAGATTGGGAAATTGGCCCAAAGAGAAGAAACAGTGCCCTTGTGGGTTATATTTGCATACCAATATTGGTTAATACTTACTATCTTCTATGAATAAGCTACAAGAAGAGGCCTGGCATTTTACAGAGCTGTGACATAATCCTGTGTTTGAAAATTAGGACATAAATCTATTTCATTTTAAACTAGACCTGTTTATTTATTATTTCTGTGAAGAAAAGTGTCTCTCTCTTTCCCATCTTTTTTTTGGTGTTTATTTTTACTATGTTTGTTAGTGGCCCTATTCAAAGGAGCTGCTGAATGCCTCAGTGTGCTCTTCTTAACTGCAATAATGGAACAAACAGCCAAGTCTGAAGATGATAGCCTTCAAGCTGCTTGCATCCATATAACCTTTAATAGACCAGAAGTGTTTTGCAACACTGCACTTAGTGACTCGGTGTGCCTTTGCTTTTGTAATGGGTTTATATTGAATAGGGTCACTGGAAATATCCAAGTACACCAAATTGTATCAGACACTTGGCAAAAGACATTGAGTACAAAAGGAGTTTTGGCCTTTGGTCTACAAATACCTGGGACTCCACGAACTCTTTGTGAGGTACTGCTGTGGTTTAACCCCAGTAGGCAGCTCAGCTCCACACAACTGCTCTCAGTGTTCTGCAGATGGATGAGTGAGAGAATTGGAAAGGCAAAAGTGAAAGAAATCATGGGTTGACTTAATGACAACTTCATACATTAAGCAGAAGCTGTGTATGCAGGCATAGCAAAACAAGGAATTCATTCACCACTTCCCGTGGGTAGGTGGGTGTTCAGCCATCCCCAGGAAAGCAGGGCTCCAATAGGCAGAACAATCACTTGGGAAGACAAACATCATTGCTCTGAACATCACCCCTTCCTTCTTCTTCCCTCATCTCTATATCATGAACATGATGCTATATGGGTTGGGATATCCCTTGGGTCACTTTGGGTCAGTTGTCCCATCTATGCCGCCTACCACTCTTGTGCAAGAAATTTCCTGCATTCTGGCCGGATGGAGTGAGAAATGGAAAAGGCCTTGACACAGTGCAGGAACGTCTCTGCAGTAGCTGAAATATCTCTGTGTTATCAACCCTGGTTTACTTACAAATCCAAAATGTAGCACCAAAGAAGCTACTATGAAGAAAATTACCTCTATCCCAGACAAAAGTAGAGTAGAAGTTACATATTAAAGTCGTGAAGATCAAAAGTAAACCAATTACAAATTCAATATACAATGATCTGCTGCCTTACAGGACATGTTCTAGATGTTTTCACATCAGAAAAGGTTGAAACCCAGTAATCTAGATCACAGAGTTTTTGCCATCACTCATTCAATTTAATATCTGATTAAATTGAAAATATTTATGTTTTCACCATATTTTGCAATTTATTACAATTAACTGATGTACTATCAATGCTACTTTCTAACTGTTTTCAGTTAAATCCTCAGTACTGTTTTCCATGGGTTGAAGATTCGAATACATAAAGTCTAACAGTACCTTCTGAATTAAGAATTCTTTTCAATGGCTAAAATGTGAACTTTCAATGGCTAAATATATGAACTGCAAGATTTTAAGTAACTTCTACTCACAAATTCAGGAAGTTCAGCAGAATTGCTGACATGGATTTGAACTCTTCACTTTATTTAGCACAGTTAGGGTGAAGAAGTCTGTTTAATAGTAGCACCCTAATGTGAAGATCAAAGGCATTGAAAAGTTCTTGGATCAAAGACTAGATTTAACCTTTGAAAGTTTATCACCTTGAAAACTTCAGCTTCTATTACAAATTACATTTGTCTTGTTTTCAAGTGTCACAAAACTTTTCCAGTGTTATCACTGAAAAAACAGTTTACATGTGATTGCCTCCCACCCCCCGTCAAACATGAGTTCTGGGCTTATTGCTATGCTTTTTCTTTTCAGTTTTCTTTATCTGGTTTTTTCGTTTGTCCCTTACCCACTCCCCCCCCCCCCCCCAAAAAAAAGAAGAAAAAAAAAGAAGGACACCCACAGAAATTTAAGATAAAAGAGACATCATTAAGACAAGAGATCATGGTCACATCATTGTTTTGCAGTTTTCTGGGCCTGCAGGCACTTTTTGTCCCTGTACAGAAAAGATGTTTTCTAATTCCAAATTTTCTGTTAATTCTAGAATTGGTTAATAATGCTGTCAGAACTCTGTAGGTTTATCAAGATATCTCTTCTAGAGGCTGGGAGCTAATCTTGCTGCTTACTTCATGAGGAGAGTTTAATTGTATCCTTTCTAGCACCATCGGCTAGTTTCAAAATTCAGCAACTGAAGCTATTCTGTTCAGCTGCATTACCCTGCTCTTACTCCTCAGAACTCTGTTCTCTTAGCAGAAAAATGGATGAAGAAACACATTTTCAAGCAATATTTTTACATTCTTTCTCATCTCCAATAAAATGCATTTTAAAATTTGCCAATATTATAAGATTTGCAATCCTGTGACAGGTAAGAGTAAGCACAGGTAAAGTAGGAGGGATCTTACAAAAATCCTTGACAGTAGAAGAGGTTCAAGAGACAGCTATGTGACCAAGAGGAATAACATGTAGGAGGAATAGAAGTGAGCATGATTTTTCCCCTTCAGTCAAGAACTTTCAGAAAAACATATGCTGTAGTGTTTATTTTATGAAGTTGCTTTTCATTCATCTGAGTCACACCACCATTCCAATTGTTAGGTACAAATATATGCAAAAATATTTTTAGTTTCATATTTACTTATGTGAGAAATTTTGTGACTTACTGTTTAAAATTAAAATTAAATACTGCATGTGTTATTGTTTACTGTAACAATCTTTCATACAGTCATTAAGATTTTTGCTTCTGTGTTGTAAAATTTCTCCTTCCCTTTATAAGATGCATACAAAAGTCTCACAAAATGCAGAATATTTGCATTAGAGCAATCAATTCTGTACATGATTTATGTAAACTTAAAGTTAAGCGTATTCTAGATATTCAGAATTAAATGTTTTAACCCGAACCGACACAGACCACAGAGTACATAGAGTTTTGTATAAAGTCCTTTTCCTCCTTCAGCCTAGGAATTCAGTAAGAAGTTAAAAATGTATCAAGAGACATGAGGGTGAGTAAAAATGATGAGGGTACAACAGACATGAGGATAAACCTATAACACTTTTCAGAGAGTAGGAGTTTCTCATGCTTTGGAAATTTCTTACTTTTTCAAGGATTGGCTTTTTTATTTCTGTTTAACAGTCATGAGAATTTCTAGTTTATTGCTGAAAAATAGATGTGAAATAAATTGAATTTCACTCTCATTTCTTTCTCCATGTTCCTTAGGGATCCTAAAACTGTATCCACACTGGATGTTCTTGAAGTATAAGAAAAAGAGGCTGTCTGATTCCTATCCATAAAAAAGCATATTTTGGCCTTTTCTTTTTATAAACTTCAGTCATTAGTGTAAAAATACAAACCTTATTCCATTCTGAAATTAACATGCAGTTCTTTTTTTCCCCTCTTTATATCTCTGGTAGTCAGATTAAAATGTTCCCTACTGTGGTATCACTAGAAAAAAGCACCTTTCCTCTCATAACTGCTTGGAAAAGATGAGACTAGCAACTGAATAACACTCCTGTGATCACCAAGCAATAGTCACATTAAAAAAACAAATAAAATAAGCTTATATGTAAAGTAACAATACAAAGATGAGAGAAAAAAAAAAGTATTATGTAAATCTCTTTTTGCAAATCACTTCCAAGTGATTCCTAACTCATATTTTGAGAAGCACAACCCAGCAGGCAAAGCCATAAGCATACAACTTGGTGACTATTTTCTACTTACTGGAACACTGTGCGTTTAAAGGTTCAGATGAAATGTGAAACTTGTGTTCAAGCTCAGTGAGGAAAGGCTGAAAAAAAGAGGAAACAAGCAGAAAGCAAGAATGCAAATGAACCCAGACAAGATTAGGTAAAATGAAAATTGAATATAGAAAATCAGTGCTGAACAGCAGGAGAAAAAAAAAAAAAAAGAAGAGGGGAAAAGCATAATAGAAGCTTGTGCTCCTGTGGTCTAATTAGATGTGACATGACATTCCAGAATTAAAACACACTCCAGAATTAATTCCTGAGGCTTTGTCTAGATTAGTAAACTAAACAGTGTCAAGGCAAACGCTTGAATACCTCCGTGTAAGCATTTATACTAGCAAATCAATAGCAGATCCTCTGCCATCCTTCTGGGTTTGGCGAGAGCAGACTGAGCCAAAGCCAAGGACTGCTCCTGCCAGTCCTGCAGAAGGGCTATCCTCTTGGTTTCTGGAAGGGAAAAGCAGGAGAGAGAGCAAAGAGATCTCAGCTACCTGGGTACAAATAGTGTTTTGCTACTTGCACTCAAGAGAAAACTATGGCCTCTGGAAAATTTTGTTTATTAGAAAGATATATTCAGTGTTCATTCAGTGTGCTTTAAGAACCTTAATTACTCAACCCTCTGCCTCTCTGCCCCTAAACTAACAAACAGCTGGCTTTATATGACTATGGGAAATCTCAGTGAAGCAACTGGAAAAGCTTGCATTTCACATCTCTTTAATAATATTCCTTTATATTTTGTAAATAGGTTTTAGTGCTTCTGAGGAGTTTATTCAGGGATTGAAGACAGCATAGTCCCTCCATATTACAGATTCTGACTTTGCCAAATTTTGATTGTTCTGGGTAAGGCCAAGTTATTATTTATTCCTATATATCATCTGTGAAGTAATGCTCTATTATCTAGTAATAATCTATTGTTATCTAGTATCAGTATTTTATTGATGTGCATTATAGTTTTCAGCATTATCGATGCTAATATTACTGATGCCTATTCTGATATTCTGGTCTTAGCACAAGTAATATTTGTATACTATATAGAATCATAGAATGTTTTGAGTTGAAGGGGACCTTGAAGACTATTTATGTCAATAAAAAGCACTGCCTGCATCACAGTTCTTTCCTAATGGTAAGGAAACTGTTACAGACGTAATGGAACATACAATGCCTAGAAATTCATAGCTCAGAATGCTGCCCTGATCTTGCTGCCTTACTGTGGTGAGAAAGACAAATGAGATGCTTGATGGAAATGTCCATATATTTATGATTTATAACAGGAGCTACTTTGGAATTTTGAAATTGCCTGTGCGATTTTATCATTCAGTGCTTGTTAATTTAAATGTTAATCCAAATTTATTAGGCTACTTTGGAAATCTTATCCACAATATACAGCAGGACATTCGTAAAACATCTATAAAATTGGGATTTCTTTGTCTCACTTTGCATTCACCTTTGTTATGCTTTAATGCCATTTTAATCTTTGTCATTATCCATGAAATATAGATAGTTATTTAGAAACAATGAATACATGAAAAATTTTAAGTCCTTCATTATCTTTTCATAAAACAGTTTATTCTTCCTGAAAACACTGAAACATAAGAAAGACTTAAAAACCCAGATTTCCACAGTACTGGGCCATTTCACTAGCTAGCTCCAACAACAAATATAAGCCCCAGAGGGACACGCCCAACTTCGGTTCAAAAGTGAGATGAAAGAATGCTGTAGGAATCTTTTAACAGGAACAACATGGTGTGGAATGATAGAGAGCTCCAAGTGTATCATCTGAGGAAAGGGAAGCTACAGAGAAACGATGGGTTTTTTCATACTAGAAACCCACTGTTGAGTTTCATCCTCACCTTCTTATTTTAGCCAAATAATAATTATGAAAATTATAGTTCTAGTTATATGTTGCTGTGGTAATCTTGTAAAACAAAAAAACTCAGGAACACAACCAAAATCTTACAATAATTATTTGTATACAACACTGTTTTCAGGTGGATACAATCTGCTAGTAATGGCAATTGTTGCAGCAAATAAAGGTGAGCTGAAAATTATTTCTGTTTAAAGATTAAGTAACAAATAATATAATATTTGAACTATCTATAACTATAAAGATAGATTAATCTAAAAGGCATGAAGCCGTAACATGTTAAAAAAATAAGATCATGTACAGCAGATTGGTCCGTGTTCATTGGGATATATTTAGAAATTTGAAAATTTAATAAATTTCCCTGCTGTAATTTCTTCGTCATTTCCTAATATTGTAGATAGGCAAGTATACTAATAGTTTTGCAATGTATAAAAGACACTGAACAGGAGCAGAATATATAAACTATGTAGAAATTAGAAAATACTTATTCAAATGAGCAGGTTTTGTACCTGTGTATTTAACCCTTGTCCATGCAGGGGTACAAATTTCCTGAATAAATACAGTAACTAAAAAAATAAATTCACACATGTACTTGTAAAATGAGTTCATACTCTGCCAAAAGGGCAAAAAATGAGAAAAATGAGAGTGAGTGAGTGGAATAATGGGCAATCTACAAATCAAAAATATGCTATAAAATATTTAAGGAGAGAAAATAGTACCATAGCTACGCTGCATAAAGCTGGTATATTTACAAAATTATCACTGCAGATTGTTGCTGCATTTTATACTGAGTCAGTTACTCAGGCTAAATACTGCACTATCGATATTTCAAGTCGTTCCATGTGTAAAGCTGTTTTGTCATATTGCCATGAAATATTTGAAAATTAATGAAAGCAAGCTACCTAGTTCTGCATGCTACAGCTCAGTACCTTCTAATGACAACAGAAGGATAAAAGAAAGCAATGTCTGAAAATAGTTTTTTATGAATTCTGCTAATCTCAGTATGAACCATTCAAATACTCATAAATCGAACATCTGTGCATTTCTAAAACAGAAAAAAGACAACATAAATATTAAGAAGCATATTTTTTTCTATATTTTAAAATAAATTTGCCTACTAATGGCCAGTGATTACAAGCTCAACCATAATGCTTTTTTAGAGGCAAAAATCCCCTAGGAAAGTTTTAGGGGAGCTTTAAAAAATTGCTGTAGAGCACAGAGATTTTAACTGGTGGCTAGTAGGAAATCTATGTTGGAAATCATAACTAAGATGCTTTAAGTATATAGAAGATAAGCTAATAAACACTGGGGAAGAGCTCATGAATGTACAGATCCTTATGGGCAGCAGGTCACATATTTGCTAGTAGACATAGAAGGAAGAGCTTGTAAGGAAGAGAAACAGCTACCTGTTTCTAGGTGTGCTGCCAGCAACATCGCTGATAAAATAACTAGAAACAATTAAAACCAGTGGGAGGGGTGTCATATATTAGCCCAAATCCCAAAGAAATTAGTAGATGGCCTCTGAGCAACAGTGGTGCTTTAGGTGAAGTAGGAGAATTATGTGATTTTAAGGTCTTTTTACCCATTCTGTGATAATTCAGAGCTTTAGAAAAAGACTCCAAATCCCAAATATTCTTCAGTATCCTCATAAGTGAAATTAGATTTTGGCCCAATTTATTTTTTGACTGAGGTGGAGGTTGAACCAGATAGACTCCACAGATCCTTTCCAACTAAGTCTCCATGTGATCTGATGATTTCATGTTTTTTAATAACCTGACACCTGGAACAATCATGCTGTCCTACTTTTTTAGGTGTGAATTTCTTCAGCCAAATATTGAGCAGAGTCCAATTATTTAAATTTTCTTGTATAGAGTAATTGTCTTTAAAAATTAAGAAGTCCAAAGGGAAAATACAAATACTGGAAGAAAGAGAGATTGTACACATACAGCAGCAAAAGTGATGTGACAGCTTATATCGTACTGAGTACATGGGCAATCCTGGGTTTATTATGTAAAGGTGCTGTGCAGCTGCCAGCAGGCATGATGTCATTTTGCAGGCAGTCACCAAGGTCACTGAATTCAGAGAGTTTTATTAGCCAACTTTCACTTCTTTCAGACAGGAATGCAATTAAAACTCCTCATTTAAAAATAGTGGAATAGCACAGTCTACTTTCTGAGGTACCCAGAAAGACTGGAACAGAAACATGCCAGGGAAAATAAGCAGAGTTTGTCTGGAGAAGTGCAGAGAGTGGAGTTACTGATTTGTAGGACTCTATGCCTGCGAATAACAACCCGAAAGATAAGAGAAAGAGGCAAAGTACACAGAAACCCAAGCAAAAATAAGAATCATGAGTGACAGTGGTCCAAAAGGAAGAAGACAAAGATTGATACATGTGGTCTTGAGAAAGACTGGAAATTAGGTTGTGAAAGAAATGTTAAACCCCTTGGAGTGTGCTCTTTCTGTGCTCAGGACAGCGCAACTGCTCCTGTGTTGCTGTGAGTGAAAAGTGAAATAGTGTTGCAGTTCCACCTCCTCGTTGCATTCAACTGAAACTTCCAATATGCTCTTAATAAAGATGCATTCTAATTACACTCAAATATAGAATTGAATTCATACTTATTTTGGTATGAGGACTTTTCCTCATTTTTGATTTATATTTTGTGAAAGCAAAGTCTCCTTGTATTGGCAAGATCTTGTAAACAAGGTATCTATCATAAATGAGAAACCCACAACTTAACCTTTGCAGCACCTTGCCATGATCTCTACATTTTCTCTTTCAAGGGAGAATTATGCAGAGAGCATATATTTTATTTCAGTGATATTCAAACTTAGTCCATGCTTGTCTCTGGGCACTGAACAGTTTCTAAGTGCTCTGATTAACGTAAATAAGAAAAGCAGATTTTGAATTACAGAATCATGCAATTTGTACAGTTGAAAAATGTCTCTAAGATTATCAAGTCCAACCATTGACCTAGCAACATTGTGCTCACCACTAAACCATATCTGGAAGTGACACAATACCAAGCCTTTTGAACACTTCCAGAGCTGGTGATACCACCACATTTAATGCATTATGTTCCAGATGTCTGTACCTCAAAATGATTTAGTTCTATAAAATAAAGGTTTGAAAAGAAGTGCTCTAACTTTAGTATATGGTTTCACAAATATGGCTTTCATTGAACTTACTGGAAATCTTCAATAAATTTGCCAGAAATTAGTATATGAGAGCGCTCTTCACTAGGCATATTTTATTCTCTATTTTGTTATATTGCGGTCTATTTAAATACCTACAGAGGTTCCTCTTAATAATCTGGAATTTTATTAGTGATCTGTGCTACATATTTCAACAGATAGATTTACTGGAGAAAGGAAAATTGTGAATTAAATATTTACTTCCATTGTTTATTAGTATTGTCTTTTATAGGTCTTGACATAAGGGTCTTTGATCTGAAACATTAGAAACTTATATTTCAGTAAAATAAAAAGAAAGAGATAAAAAAATTGAAATGGCAGGAGTATGAAGTAAAAAGTTATATTACCCATGTATGGTAGAGATATTTCTCTTTTTGAATTCTTATGTTCTTTTTATTTTAAGCTTTCAATACTGAAGTATATTTAACATCTCCCCATGTGTTTCTGTGGAGCACCTACCTCACTATGACTTGACCATGGTGATCAAAATGAGTGTCTAGACACTTTCCATTGTATATATTAAATAAATGTATGCACACACAGTGATGGCACAGAAGGAGACAGCACAAAATCCCTTTGTCCTTCTTCTGTTGCTAATCTGGTTAATATAAACCCTCCTTCTTCACCAATCCTGCACACTACCATGGCACAGGAAGGTTTAAACTTTAATGCAAGTATTTATATTATCCTTTCAAAAGGAAGGGGACTGTATCAACCATGTCTATAAATACAGAGCTTTGAAGTATTCCCTGCAGACCTTGAAAATGTAGTGCATACTATCAGGCTTCATTACAAAATAAATGTTGGCTGGAATCCAAGTTTAACTAATTTAGGCACCTTACTTGGCAACTATATTGATGGTCATTTAATGTCATTTTTTCCATCTAAAAGTTAGATTGTATTCTCACCTGGAGTTCTCATACTTTCAGTGCAGAGAGAAAGATAACCTTGAGAAGGCTAATTATTTTCCGTATTTTACGTGTCCATCACTATTGGATGAATCTGATTACGTAGGACATAAAATTATTTTAAAAATATATTTTTTAATTTACTAAAATTATTGTAAAATTGTTTGTAAAATTACTTTAATTTTAAAATTATTTTAAATATAAGATTATTTTAATTTCTAAAGCCTAGATCTTTGTTTCTTTTACACAGTACCTCAAGTAGCCTCTGACTCCTGTTCTTACAGTGGCTTCTGGAAAGAAGAGGAAATGTTAGGCACTGTACAGTCATATAGCAAGAGGTGGTACTGACAGAACTGGCATTTCCAACAGGCAACACCAAAAAAAATGCAGAAAGATACCTCTGTTCGCTGAGTATGGCAAGGTGCAAAATTCAGAGAAGGGTAACAAGAAAGATAAAAGTTACAGAACAGATTCGATACACAGGATGACTACATGGAAAAGGTCATTTCAATCTGGGAAAGACTTATCTGACAGCAAATACCTGGATTCTGAGTAGCAAGAATAGATGAATGAGGCTTAATTGTTTTCAAAAGGAAACAAGACTCTGAAGCAATAGTAAATACAAAGACAATAAACACAGCAGAGTCAGCTGAGTTGTAAGGGACCCTCAAAGATCATTGAGTCCAACTCCTGACCCTTCACAGGACAACCCCAAGAGTCACACCGTGTGCCTGAGAGTGTTGTTCAAATGCTTCTTGTACTCTGCCAGGCTTGGTGCTGTGACCACTTCCCTGGGGAGCCTGTTCCAGTGCCCAACCACCCTCTGGGTGAACCTTTTTCACCCAGATAAAATATCCAACCTAAACCTCCCCTGGCACAACTTCAAGCCATTCCCTCAGGTCCTGTCCCTAGTCCCCACAGAGAAGAGATCAGTGCCTGCCCCTCCTCTTCCCCTCACAAGGAAGTTTTAACTGCAGTGAGGTCTCCCCTCCGTCTCCTCTTCTCCAGGCTGAACAGAACAAGTGACCTCAGCTGCTCCTAATAGTTTAATATTTGTTATATGGCAGTGACCAAAACTGCAGACAGGACTCTGTGCAGAGCACAGCAGGACAATTCCCTCCCTTGCCCAGCTGTCAGTGCTGTGCCTGATGCCCCCCAGGACACAGTTGGCCCTCCTGGCTCCAGGGCACTGCTCACTCATGTTCAATTTGCCATTGACCAGGACCCCCAGGCCCCTTTCCACGGCACTGCTTTCCAGCATCTCATACCCCAGTACACCCAGGGTTGCCCCATCCCAGGTGCAAAATCTGGCAATTTCCCTTGTTGAACTTCATACAGCTGTTGATTGCTCAGCCCTCTAAATTGTCAGGGTATCCCCACACACTTGGAAAACTGCAGAAATTTGCTTTGCAAAGGGTTTATGCTGGGAGACTGGGATAAATATACTTGTTTCTCGCTAGCTGTCTCAGAAAGGCCACCCTCAGACACAGGTTTCTCTGCTCAAGCATGCTCTGAGGATTCACATATTCTTCCTCACTAACTTGCATATATCCAGAAGGAACACTGACAACCTGGGGAAAAAAAGGAGCACAGAGGGATCTGCAATTCCACACAACCTCAAATTACAAAGTTAATACAACTATTCATAATAATTAAATGGTTTCCTAGCCTGAAAATCAAATATAAACCAACGTGGGCATGAATTACAAGATCAGTCATCCTGATCTGAACATGCACCCTCAGTCAGTTCCCAGACAACACTGAAGTGTTGATCTGCTGGAGAGTAGGAAGACTCTACAGAGGGATTTAAATGTGCTGGATTAGTGGGCTGAGTCCAGTGATATGAGATTCAACAAGGTGAAATGCCAGGTCCTGCCCTTGGGTCACAACACCACCAGGCAGTGCTACAGGCAGGGGGAGGAGTGGCTGGAAAGCCACCCAGGGAAAAGGACTTGGAGGTGCTGGTCAACAGTAGCTAAACATGAGCCAGCAGTAAGCCCGGGTGACCAAGAAGGCCAGTAACAACCTGACCTGTGTCAGCCACAGCAAGGCCAGCAGGACTAAGGAAATGATTGTCCCTATGTACTCAGCACTGGTGAGGCCACACTTCGAGTGCTGTGTCCAGTTCTGGGTCCCTCACTACAAAAAAGACATTGAGGTGCTGGAGGGCGTCCAGAGAAGGGCAACGGAGCTGGTGAAGGGTCTAGAGAGTGAGTCATATGAGGAGCAGCTGAGGGAGCTGGGGTTGTTTAGCCTGGAGAAAAGAAGGCTCAGAGGAGACCTTATCACTCTCTACAACTGCCTGAAAGGAGATTATTGTAAAGTGGGGCTTCTTCTCCCAGGCAACCAGCAACAGGACAAGAGGAAATGGCCTCAAGCTGTGCCAGGGGAGGTTTAGGCTGGGCATCAGGAAGAATTTCTTGAAAAGGAGGTTAAGCATTGGAACAGGCTGCCCAGTTATGTGATGGAGTCACAATTGCTGGAAATGTTCAAGAAACGATCAGGTGTTTCAAACGACCATAGCTTAGTGGTATGGTTTAGTTGATATGGTTTGTCAAGGTATGTTTGGTAAAGGGTTGGATTCCATAATCTTGGAGGTCATTTCCAATTTTAATGATTCAATGATTCTATGAAAGAGAAGGCAGCTTGGAAACCAGAAAAGTACAGTGTACTTCCTCAGTCTCCCACAGCCATGCTTTTTGAGAGTGAGATGTCTGTTTGCACTTATTTTCTTCTTTCTAAGGAGAGTAATTTTCTCCTTAGAATGACTCTTTTAGGACACTATCTCACCAGGTGCACCTGGAGAAGGAAACAGGATGCACGTGGCATTAACTACTGAGTAATTTCTGGTCCTGGAGCTGTAAGTGGATATTTTACAGGAATCAGCATCCCTCAGCTTAGCTCATATTTTGGTAGCAAGCCCAAACAGCAAGAAACTTCTGTCATGTGTGTTTCATATCAAGACTGCTCTGTGCATAGGAAGTGAAATCTGTCACAATCCATGCTTATGCTGTCTGTAGGGTGCAGACTCTGGAGAACGTTATTCTTCCTTCTGGGTAAACTTTTCCCAGCTAGGAGATAAATTGGCATCATTCCAAACTGCAGCCTTAGCATGAAGTAGTATGTATGGACTGAGGGGAATTGCTGACAAGGTAGCAAACCAAGCTACTTTCTCCTTTCTGTTGCTACTTTTTAGTTGTATAAGAATAATTATTCTTAAAAATATAGTACAATAGAACAATCACATTTTCAATGCTTTAAAGCAAAATGATTTTGAAATAAATGAAAGTAGAAATGGGTTGGAAAAAAATTAATATAATCTAATGTAATGCTATTATGAAGTACACTATTATTATGTGTACATGACAGAAATGCACACACTTATAGAAAAATATACACACATGTGTACATATTTATAGAAAAATATAGAATATCAATTTAGGTTTGATTTAAATCAGGATGAAATGTGTCAATCTGGCTAAAAAAGAAGTAAAAAAAAAAAAAACAAACCAAAAAATCCACAAATGTAAAATGTTGTCAAAGGCAATGAAGTATAATGAGATTATTCAAAGTAAACATGTTTTGGCAACGTACTGCTTTCCCTAAATCAATCTTTAAAACAGGCAGTGATTATCAAATTAACACTGTTAACACTCCTTACCAATTTATGGATTTAATATTGTTAACTGAAGCCAAACCAATTAGTACACACTGCCTTTCAGATATCACTAGATTAGACTGTTTCATAGTACCAAAATACAGAGGAAGCATATGCTACACACATAAAAGAATTTTGCTTGGCTTTGTGAAAAGTAATGAGATGAATAGTGTCTTGTGTGTTGTTTAGTGATACCTTTAATTTGGATTCTGAAAATAGAATCTTTGTGAATGGTTCCCTTGTTGGGTGCTTTTTTTTGTTGCTGTCGTTGGAAGGGGTTCCTTTCGAATGCACTTTGGGCTAATGAACCAACATAACTTGTAGACACTAAGAGTCTGAAAGTGGCTGTAGGCAATTTATCTTTTGTGTTTTTTCTTTTTTTTTTTTTTGTTCTGTTTTATATTTTTTTAAAGACTGAGCAATGGTACAGACTAATAGTTTATGGCAGTCAGCTAATGAGTTGAAACTTCCGTGAGATAGAAGGCACACAATGGAAATGTGTGAAAAATTGAAATGACAAGGTTGTTAAGGTAACTCTATCTTGGTTATGTATTTTTGAAGCTTATTATAATGCAGTGAAATGAAAACTTAATAAACATATCTAGTCATTATGAAGGAAAAAAAAGACATCTTTTGAACTGCAAGATGCACGGATTTGCTGTTGCAATTGTATTGTAATGGAAATGAAGCAAGTGACAAACAGTACCCAATTGCCCCATATGACTAGCCCATGCCAATATAGAACATTAAAAAGTAATTTTAAGAACTTTCCTTTTCACATTAACTTTGTAAAACCAGCTGACTTTGTGATTTTGTAAATGAGAATTTAAATGAAAATGTTCTGTCCATTGAGTGCATGTGAAGAATACTAACAGGGCTTTGCAATTACTGCCATGATGTGCTTTCAGTGCAGTGTTTTTGGTTATTTGAGTCCATAGGTTCATGCTTACACATGCTTGCAAAACTTGACACCAAGGAAACTGGATAGACAGAGTGATTCATTATCCTGTCAGAACACAGTTTATTGAATTATCCTTGTCTGTATGATTCACTAGTACTCAGGTATGCTTCTCCTCTTGCTGAAGTCAAACTCTGTTTTGACTAATACAGTGTATTAGGGCAACACTGACCCTGATCTTTACTGTGCTCGTAGTCTTTCTCTAGTTTTCTCAAACTTCCTGTCCCTAGCATTTCAGAAAAAGAAGACAAAGCTGGGTCATCCAAAAAAACTTTCAAGGTTATAATGTTCATTTGTGGTGGTTAATGAGAAGGTTGAGGTGGGGACACCAACAGTGGTGAGTCTCAAACCAACAGTGATGAGTCTCAGACATAACAACATAAAATAAAGGTACAGATAAGAGACTGCAAGAAAAGGAGATGTGTCTCCACATGCAACTATCAGACTATTAGTTAAACAACTAAAAGAAGTTGTTCTTTTCAACAACTAAAAGAAGTCAAAGAATCTGACTGTTGCTGAATTTTAATCTAGAACTAGTGTTAAAAATATGGATACTAAATTGCTGTCAGGTGTTTCCTGAGGATGGCAGAAGTGAGAATGCCAGCTGCAGTAGCTGAAGAGAGATTGGAATACTGCTCTCCTGATTTTGACATCTGATCTGGCAACTAAATCCAGCATATGATACTTGACAAGCATGACTGGTTTTCCCACGTAGATTTCAGGTTGCAATACATTTTGAAACTGGGACAAAAATGTTGTTTATGTGCTGGTAGAATTAATCGTCATTTTTGGTAGCGAGATAGGCTGCCAATTGATAATGATATACAACACTGATAATTTTGATTATCTTTGTAGTGGATGAACCTGGTGCATGTAGTAATCAAATCCAAAATTCACAAGAAAATATGGACACAATTAGATATATTTTAAAATTGGAAAATATCTGATCATTACACTACTGGTAGATTCTTGAGATAGCCATATGATGTGTCTGTTTCACTCTTTTTGTGAACATTATTTTTTTTCCAGGGAGAAAAAAAAAAAAGTACTTAACTGAATGGTCTAGGCACAAGACAGAATGCTTAACATGCATCCTTAGTACCACTTGTATCTAAAGAAAAGTATTCAATAGAATCTGACCTTTTCTTGTCTTTCTGGCAAAGATGGCAGCAACTGAAGACTGTTCTGAAGGTGAGATAGGGTACTTCAAAACATTTCAAAGATGAATTATATAATTTTAGATTTACAAAGGAGCAATTATATTATTTAATCCAATAATGGCATTTTGAATTAAGAACCTCAGTGTATAGCTATTCAGTCTCCTTAAGAGAGAAATAAAATTGACCCTTTTGAATAACAAATTGCCAGTACAATCTAGTTCCTGTCACTCACTCTATGGCTTCAGAACAAAGCAATGATGTTTTTTGGTTGATTTTTTTTTTTAAGTTCTATGGTTTTAGTGAGCATTGAATGGAATAGTTTATTGAAATACCTTACTTTTTATTCAATTATTCCACACAATAGCTATACTACATCACGCATATTCAATACAGAAAAGTTCTTTATCTTGTAATCATTGCTAAGAATAATTGTGTCAATTTTTATAGAATATACATTATAAGCTTTGAATTAATCAAAGGGAGATGAATACCACTTCCAGAATTAATGTAATTCACCTTTTCTTAAAAAAAATCCTTGTTTTCTGGTGATGTCAGACTGATTAATTAGATTTCTGGTTGAGACTTCCATTTTCAGCAACCAACTGGGTTACTTGAACAGTGCATGCTGAATAACAAGGTAGTGAAAAATAGGTAATTTCTCTATTAAGAATCTTGGGTTAATTTGTGCATCAGTCCTAAGAGAAGGTAGTGGGGCTAATAGGCACCTGAACTATCATTTTCAAGAAAATTTTGAACTCTGGATCAGTTAGGGAGGACTGAAGCATGTATAACATCAATTCAACAATATCCATATGAAATATTATTATACAACTGTTTATTTTCTCTACATTGCTTGTCAAAGGAGACTGAAAAAGAAGCTCAAATGCAACAGTGTAGTCCTGTGACTTAGACAACAGAGTAGACATATGGCTAGATCTGAGTCATGGCTGATGATCTCCTCACAGGCAGAAAAAGGGACGACTATTCTGCCTGTATTGATATACAGATGTCCTCACATGTTACAAATTACATATATTTCTTTAACTTTTGAGTAAGATTTTCAAGTACCCAGATAAGCAGGATAATATAATAATGGAATTAACATTTTCAACTTTTTATAAATCACATTTCTTTCTTTTTGCATGTTCACATATTCTGGACAGTAGCAGTGTGGGTTTGAACCAAGTTCAGTCAAATTTTCTAAATAATTCACTTCTTATTTTTCTTTTGAAATGTTTGAAAAGTACATATGGCTGTGGTTCACTCATTTTATGCTGCTGGTCAAATAACTTGTGTTTGTATTCATCCATAATTCATTCAAAAATTGCACAAAATATTTTAAATAAGTACTATGAATAATGTTAGCTCAAAATTTGTATGACAGATGTGATAGATTGTTTATCAAAATGTTTCCTCTCTTCTCCACTTCTGAAAGTCCAGTCCAATCATTTGTGAATATATTTAGAATACAACTACGTAAATAATTTTCAAAGTTTTTTTTATTCCAGCTTTTATGGAAAATCCATTACTGTTAATTTTGCCTCTGTATTGACTGACCCAAATTTCAATGATATCTCAAACTGTTCTTCCATTACTTCATCAGTATTTGGATCAGTGACTTAGCCCAAGCATGGAAATGGTTTTCAATAGAGGCTGCTCCGAACCTCACCAGCACATATCTTATCCCATTATCCATTGCTAATTTACATGCCTATTTGAAATCAAAGTGGAGCATGTCAACTGAAAGGCAGTGTGCAACTAGATTAATTTAACTTTTGAATACATTTATAAAAATAATGGCAAATTAACCAGCAATTACATTATTTATTTTTAAAATACCAGTAACCAGATGACCTGGGAAGAGTTTAACTTTTTAAATTGCATGTATAAATCTAAGTACAAGGTGTACTGATGTTTTTTAAAAAAATGAGATGGGTGATTTTCATAGTTGTTAGCATTTATGTTGATTTCTACAGAAGACTGAGGTGGGGGCAAGTTGGGTCAGACTATGCTATTATATTTCTGCAAGGTCTTGCAGAATTTTTACAGCATCATTTTTGTTATTATACAGTCAATACAAATTCAGTGTTCTACTTTCTGACTCTGAGGTTCTGATAGGTTTCACTTGTCAGAGTTATGCATTTTTATTATGTTAATGAATGGAAAAAGCTCATACAGTTTTAAAATACCTTACTGAACAGCTCAAAAGGCAAAAACAAACTGGAAATAGTTTTACATCACAAATTTAGATTTTAAAAGGTTTTCTGCAAAGAAAAAATATTCAATTTAAATTACACATGCAAATTTATTTCACTACTTCTGTTAGTGCTCAAAGATAATGAAAAGCAGAGTTTTATTTAGTATACAAACATTGTTGATATTCACAGTAGTATCAATTGCACAGCGATCAGGAAAATGAGGCTAATTACCTCCAAGTATTATTTTGAGGCCGACATTATGCCTTCTACCTGCACAGATGACAAAATTAAAATACCAGTATCTAAAGTATTTCAGTACTGTTCCATAATGTTAGTAATTATGCTGCACAGACTTTTCTTTAAAAATAGCAATTTAATAGCAGTTAAATAGCCTAGGCAAAACAACAAACAAGAGAGTTTTATATTTTTAATTAATATTCAGTTCCTGATTCTAGTACTTATGCTCTTTCATACCATTTATTCTGGGACCTGAATTAAGGCAGTATAATCACTCTAGCATTTTAGTTCAAGGTAATGATGAGGAAATCGGATTACCTTATTCTCCACTGACATATTTTATCTCCTTTTACAGTCAATGCAGAGATTTTTTGATGACCTGGGTTTCTAATAAAGACCTGAATTAGAAGGATGGGTAGACATGAACATGTATTAGCATAATTTCACCCACTGACAGTTAAAAATATGGCACATACTTGTAAAGGATGTCAGTCCATTCTATGCCAACTTAAAACACCAAAGAAAGCAAATCTGAATACCTAAGACAGCAATTTTTCCCCAGGCATGTGAAGACACACTCACAAACATAGGGGTTTATAGCAAACTTTAGTTGCTAGAAAATGGAAATTCCCTGTCCGGAGTCAGTGTTTCTTTAGTTTATGACATTGATAAAATAACAGAAAATCTTCTGCTGTCATTCTCATTCATTTTCTTTCATGTAACTGTGACTATACAATACATTTATGTTAGTGACTATACAATACATTTATATTAGTAACTATACAATACATTTATGTTAGTAATTCATATTTTTGATAGAAATCAGAAATCTGTGTGATTTAATTTTCTTTTATCATCATTATTTTGCAAGTGTGACCACAAAGAGAATGCATGGAGTAGGAAGTATGAAAGAGGAAGAAAAAATAAGAGCAAAACCCAAATAAATTTGCGCAGTGACACGTTTTAGCCATATTTCTGGTCTTGGTTACACATATGATGTGGAATTAAATGGTGAGACATGAATTTTTAATAACATATTGTCTTGGTTTGAAAGACAGGTGTCTGCTAAGGAAGGCAGGAGCCTCCCTTGGAATGGCAGATGTGACCCCCCTTCCCTCCAAGTTATTGTAATTTTGAAATCAAGGGGCTTTTAGACAAAAATATGGGAAATAAGAATAACGTTCTTTACTATTATGTATCTATATATGTATAACAAGTCAAACAAACAACAGTAACTATGGCAGTAACAACAAACAGAACCAGTAACCCAGTGCCAGTCGTCTCGGCTGTCAGGCCCTTTCCCCTCGGGTGCAGTTCCGCTCGCAGCCGGCAGGGGCGCTGGCGGCTCCCGGTGAGCAGGGCAGGTGCGATGGTTCCCCCGCGGCTGCAGGGGGCGCTCCGGAGCGAGCTCGGGGAGCACGCGGCACCGGTGCCCTGGGATCCCGGGAAGGGATGGGACAAAGGCTTCACAAACCCCTGGGCAGCCGATCCCGGTGTCCGGCCGGACTCTTGGGAACAGCAGGCTGGAACGGCAAGCTGGAAGAGCAGGGATGAGCACAAATCCCGGGTGGCAGACAAGGTATATCCAAACTGCGGATCTGCAGTGGGAACCCCCTGGAGGTCTGGAGAGGCAGGGTGAGCACAGCTACAACGTAGCAAAGGCTCAAAGCAACAGCGGGGGCAGGGTGGCCACGGCTCAGCTCCCAGCGGGGCAGGGAGGGCGGGCTTGGGATCCCGGGGTTTCTCTGGCAGAAAGAAAAGCAGACGAAGAAACAGCCTCTCTCTCTGTCCAAACGCTGGGAACTGAAAGTCCACACACCCAGGTGAAACAAAAGAGTAGCCAGATGCACCCCTCCCTCAGTGGGTAGCTCTTTTGTTTTTCTTAAATACCCAGCAATTTGTCCCCCTAGCAACACGTATGGGGAAAATTCCTTTAACAGAAAAAAAAAACCCAGGAGAACTCCTAAAACCCCAACACATATATATGTATATGTACACATATACAGAGCTGCATATGTTATAGCTGCTATATAAACATTAAAAACTGTGTAATACATTTGTCATATATTTAATTACTGTGGCATAATTCATTGTTGTGGTTGATTTAGGGATCATGTTAGACAATAAAATAGGAAATCTGATTTTGTAGATTCAGAGGTCTTTGTCGTCTTCATTAAAGCTCAATGTCTATCATTGTTACATATTTCCCTCTGTTGACTGCTAGATATGCTCAAGTAAGCCTGTTTTGTGTCTCTTATCTTCCTAGCCAAATTGAAAACATCTTGCCAAAATTCATCATGCTCCTTCTATCAAATTCAGAATTACTATGGAGGTCTCATGCCTGCTTCTACTTTACTGGAAACAAAACAAGTCTGTGTGGTTTTGACCAGCCTGGATCTGTCAGAAAAAACTCTTGACTGTTTTGGACGCTGAACATCTCATGGAATGACTTTTGTTCCAATTTAAGTTGCATAGGAGGAACTGATATAACCCTGACATTATAAAAAAATCTTGTGCAGAACAAGGAAGGATCTTTATTTGAAACAAACAACTACCCCAATATCGCCCTAGTTTATCCCCTTTTCCCAGTGGTTCTTGTCCAGAACACACAGCAGGAACATCTCAACCTGTAGCAGAGGTACCTGCATTCTTTACCAGTGTCAAACAAAGTTCATCGTGGGCTTCAAGCATAAGCAAACCTCCAGAAGATGTTGTCAGAGACTGAAATATTATATTTTATGACTTAAATATTTTCTTAAAGGACTTTTAAGACTGTATTATAACAGCTGAAGAGAACACTACCACACCCTGAATGGGGCCCTAATTGAGGCCTGACACTGCTCGCTGATGAAGGTATAAGATAAAGTAACAACTCAGGGCTGGGGACATTCACAAAGCACAGGCTTAACACCTCCAAGATGAGGACCACAGCCCCAGGGCTATCAGCTGCCAGGCTCACACAGACCCTCGAACCAAGGGGTGGAGGGAGGAGAGGCTCTGGGTATCTTGGAAAAGCCTCTGGTCAGAGGTGCAGTGACTGCCCATCCTCCAACTGTGCAGAGCCCAGCTGAGGGGGCCGCACCGGGGGAGGGAAAAGCTTATCCACAGCAGAAGGGGACCCATCACAGGGGCCCCCAGACTCTGCACCAGAGCCCCTGATATGATGCAACAGACCCTCAGTGTTGCAAGGGACAGTGTCAAGCTAGCCCCTGCAAGAGAGGCACGTGGGCGTTCCCACCTAGCTCAAAGTGTGTATTAATCCACGGGATTCTGCACTCTGTGGTGTGTGGTGGCGTGTGGTGGCATGTGGTGGCGTGGCCACAGCAGTGACAGGGGACCCTCACCACCTGCAGACCAGATGGAGGGGAGCAACGAGACATCGCTGGGACCCTCGGATGGGTGATATGCTTCCACCTAACCCCTGTCACCTCTCCCTGTTCCCCCATTCCCCACGCACACTTCTTTTTCATTCTCTCTTTCTTTTCTCTTCCCTTCTCTTTGCCTCTTTTACTATTAAATAAAATACATCCATTTTTTGGCATTAACATCTAATCTCGTTTGGTTTTAATCTCATTTCTGGGAATATTTTGAACCTTATAAATTCTTTCCGGTTTATGCTCAGAGACTTAGCTTTCTTTGCTTTCCCAGGTCTAAACCGGATCATAATAGATGTCTTTGTAGTGTTTTATCTAAACTGTTACTATTCAGGTGACTGAGCAGTATGCTACTAAATTATTGATTATATAAATATATATATATATATGCACAATAAAATTTTGACGTGCTTATATAAAAATAGGTAAGTAAGTCAGTATCATCAAGCTCAAAGTAAGATTTTCAGTACTTTGGAAAAATGTACTTTGAAATTTCTCTTTACTTTCTCTATTGCTTTGGAGTACATATTCTTCTATGCTAAATTGTAAGGGGAGTAATTTCAATATTTTGTCAGCTGCAATACTTTGTTGTAGAATAAAAAGAGATACGTCTCTATTTCTCTCTGAGTCATATGGTTGGGCATCTTTTGCCGTACATTATCCTCTGTGAGTGGGATATTTGCAACTTAGATGTATGAAGCAATTATCTGCTGTTAAAGCACAAACAAAACATAGCTGAAATTTTGATTTTTACCAGGCTAAAATTTTCAGCACTGCCAATAAGAAATGCAAGAAATCTCTATAAATGAGGCAGGTATCAGTCAGGAGGGGAAGATTCAACCTCTGTTTTTCCCTGCTGAGTTGCCTTCTTGGACTTCATATTTCTGTTTCAGAATTTTATCCCTTTCCAGGTTGATGCTTCTCCCCTTGAATTTCTGAGCTACTATGAGTTCTCATCTCAATAATTCCTTCGGTAATATTTCTTTTTTCCTATTTTGCATGGTTGTGAGTACAAACTTTCTCACAGCTCCTTCTGCCACTTGGTAATTTCTTTAGCCACCTCCTTCCCTTCAAGTTCTGTCACTATAGTTGTATCAGCAACGTGAGGCTGCTGATGAGGTACACTGGTTTAATGAATCTGACTTGATACATATATACAATTTGAGAAAGACTTTTTGGCAGCCTTTTTCCAACCCCCGACTTTGGTATCATGGTAATACAATTCCACCTTTAAGTTTTGGATACTTCAGGCTCTGTCAGTTTTGCATCTTGCTGGTAAGGTTTGGGTGTAAATGTCTCATGTGATTAGGATCTCCTGAGAGATTGTTTTGGTATGTATTTGTGTTTAATACTCCAACCAGTATAAGTATATGCCAACTGTTTACTTGAGAATTAAGCTCATTTGGTTGTCACCAGTTTCTTTTTTTTTTTGCAGTTGCACTAATATTGGTGTTTCTAATCTGGAGAAAGAGTTGGATGCTGGAGGGCATGCTCAAGTCCAAAACAACTCTGAATGCTTGCTAGAAGCAGAAATTTCAGGATTGATTCTAGTTTGACCTGACAGGATCTGATTTATATGGTGCTTTGAACATTGCTTGAAAACAGTTTAGAATATGGACAGAACCTATTATCTTGTGTAGGCACTAACTGGAGAAGAGCAAGAACAAATGTATTGGGGCATGCATGATTGATTCAAATTTCAAAACTGAATTTTATGCCCATTTCCATGCATACCTTTTCCCCCACTTGTTACATACTTTTCACTAGTACTAAAAAGTAAAATTGTTTTGTTTGAGATTTTAAAAAAGGCTCTGTGTATTAACTGTATGTAGTCTTAGCACAACCAGATTTCACTCAGCCATTTTTTTTTTTGTAAGTGGTGTGTATATTTTTCAGGTTATAGATGCTATTTACTCATGTTGAGCATTTTGTACAGGAGTTATAGCAGTCTTGTGCTAGACTATGCATACATTACATAGAAGAGGTATATGAATAATCTCTGCTTTTTACTGAACAGTGAAAAGAATCTGAGAAAATGGCATTAAGTGTTTCTTTCAAAAACACTGACTGCTGTCATTGAAAAATGCTTCAGGCAATGCACTTATCAAACCACATAGTATTGTACACATGTAAAGATTTTATAACAGCTTGTGCAGTGATTTTTTTCTTAGTAGTAAACTTACATTACCATCAAGGATGTAAGCAATAGAAATATTAAAAAGCAAGCAAAAATTAAGAAGCTGAAAAATTCAGCATTTGTTTTATGTGTTGGTTTACTATGATAGAAGGATAAAAAAGGTATAATAATGTGCTGAAAAACCTACAATATTATTTCTGAAGGACAAAAGGCCTCCTTCTACTCTGTGTTTATTACTCTGTAAAGATCTCATAGTACCATATATATGAATATTGGATTAAAATCATGAATTTTAATGGTTAAAACTTAGATTTTTATAAGCAATGATTTTGCAATTAACATATTGAGTAACATTCAATACTGTCTTGCGCATTTATTTAGTCCCAAGATTGAAGATTAGATTTAACTTTGCCCGTATTTATGACAAAATTAAATGAACAATTAAATGAACAGCTTTTTAGATTTCTTCTAATCATTATAACTGAAGACCTTTAAAATTTCTGAAGCAGATTCTATTATTTGGAAACAATCAAAGATTGAAAACATGGGGCTTAATTATTTCCAAAAAAGAAGAATGGAGGAGAAAACAATACAAAAAGGAAATTGCATTAACTTAACAGATTTAAGTGTAAATGGGAGAGATATTAAACACAGATGCAACCCAGTTCACAAAAGATATATGTGATAAACAAATAAGACACAGAAATCAAAAAACAGCATAAAGATGCTCCTTTTAACTGTATGGTAGTGAGGGTGGTTCTGAAGCACTGAGGTTGGAAAGGCAAAATCAGACCACAGTACAAACGCTCAACAAATAATCAAGCATCAGCAGCTAAGTGAGCCTTAGGAATACTTTGTCCTCTTTGAATGGTAGCTCCAGGGACATGATTCAGCTGGGGAGAGACTGGAAAATAGCACGAGGAATTAGACCAAAATTGAAAAACATGAACTCAGACAGCAGTCCCCAAGTCATAGCTTCTTGGATCTTTCTTAAAGAAAATCAAAATTCAGCCTTCCCTAGTGCATGCACTGAAGCAGTAAGTTCTTACTTCATCTCTCTAGTTTCAAACATTTTTCAGTTTATTATGACTCACATAATCCCATTACGGTTACATGCATAATATTACTGTAATATTTCTATGATAATTGCTGTATTTTAACAATGCAGTTCATCAGGTGAAAACCGCTGCTCAGCATACGCTCACTCATTATTTCCCAAATAACTGCAAGTAATATTACTTAGTCATTTTACTGAAGGTTATATTTGGCCAAGAATGTTTTTCTCCAAAGCATTGTTTACCTCTTGCGTGCTCATCATGGAGTATTACAATGCCTAATACCACTAAAACTCACTGTATGGTGACTAACCACTGCAATAATGTGATCATTGTACTGTAACTCAGCTGTTAACTCAAGAACTTTACTGCAGAAAAAGCGTGCCTTATTGTAGGAGATAATTTTGTCTTGCTATTCCTGGTTTATTCAGTCTCTGTTAGGTTGGAAAAACTGACAACATACTGCATCGTCTAAAGAACTCCACGAAGATTTGTTTAATTAATGAGGTTATTGTTCGGCTTCATGAGGTTCAGAGAGGCAGTAACCAGATACATTCAAAAGGTACTTGTCACTCAACAAGAACATGGAATAACTAGATTTACACAGTGGTATATCTATGTTTGTAATTCCAGAAAATTATTCTTTTTGATCTAAGCAGTTCTTTGGCTTACAACAAGGTTTGTACCACCTCATGGATGCCAGATACTCTCTTGCCATCTATACTCTGAGATTCCCTACTGTTTAGAGACCTAAAAGTCTTATGGTTGAAACATTATATATAGCTATTTTATTGAAAACCTCATCTATATAGTGACCTCTTGGGCTTGAAAATTTTTCTCTTTCACTTCTATATTAGCTGTGGGAAAACTCTGCAGTGCAAGACATTCAATCCACTCTAGCAGAGACTGGCCTTCTAAGCTACATTTTATGAAATATCAGGAGAGATAAACTAATAGATGAAGTATGCGGTACACTTATCTGATAATATAATTTTATTTTTTAAACATTAAAATCTGGAAAAAAAAATATATTATTTTGTTTCATATCTTGTTGTGATGGTGATACTTTTTCCCTTGTCATATATGTAAGTATATGAGAGAGGGAGAGAGAGAGAGAATGTATGTGCATGCTGTGAATATTACTTTTAGCTTTAGAAGTCAAAAGATCACGCTTCAGGTAATTCCAGGAATATGGATGTTTTTGCAACCTTATTTTACTCCACTGTTACCATTTTTAAGAAAAAGTTTTGCATTCTACAGGAATATAATATTTTCTATGGGACCTGTGTTGAATGTATGCAAATAATAGTGTTTTGAATTTTTCCTAATCTGTATTTACAACATATTATAAGATATACTTTGTAAATGGAATCACTAATTTTCTCATGTTTTTATTTTTTTCTTATTGCTTATCTGTATAAGATCTGAGTGCTTCAAAAAGTCATGAACTTAATACTAAAGTATATTTTAGAGATAGACAATAAAATCACAGCAAGATTCTTGTTGAAAGTCCCCATGGAATTTGTGTGCTTGGAATTTCCAAATTGACAAATGTTGGAACCTGTTTCTTACAGGATCTTTTTATTTAAGCACTTTATATATTCAATGCACACCTTTCACTGATTTCAGATGCATCTCTTGAGTATGCACCACTTGCTTTGCCCAGAATCCAAAGCATAAAGTCAGATACTCTAAAAATGCAAAACATATAATTAATGATCAGCTACTAAAAGTTTCCATTAAACATCTTTATTGATACCAGATATGATCTGATGAGAAAAGGCAGAAATTAACTTTCAACCCACAGACAACCTCCTACCATACCAAAAGTTAGGTCCCCCTTTCTCCTTTGATAGTGTTTGCATCATTAAACCTCACATTCCAATGACTGTAAGAAATTTAGTCCTACTGACAAATGTACTTTTTAAACCCACAAAGCCTCTCCATTTGTCTGTTGTAATACGGATTTTGTCTCAATTACTTTTCTTTCTGTTTTCTTCTGTACCTTGTCCTGGTTGTTTTATTCCCAACTAGTCAGTCCCTATGACTAAAGCTAAACAGAAATCCACCTTCTGGTTTTCAGGGTAACTGGCCTGGCATCACTGACAGGGTGCTTTTGTCCAACCTGTTTATGGAAGAAATCAAGTTTGTACTATTTCTGCAAACCTGTCTAGGAGCATAGAATCTAAAAATTAAACAGGACAAACAAATCTGGAGCAGCACTCAAGTTTTCCTTAGTTCTGTTTAGTTTATACGGACATGTTCCAATTGTAGTCAGACTTTTCATCCTGATCTCCTTTTCCCTTGTGGCTTAGTATCATCTGTCCACCTCCTTATTCCCAAACTGACATATGGTTCTTCTTTTTTTTTTTTTAAGCTTTGCCTTTCAGTTCCAGTCCCCCTTTTCACAGCTCTTTAGTAATTTTGTCTTTTTGCTATTTTGTTTCTGATAGCACTGCTAATCATAAATGATGACCAGCAGTTGGCACTACTTGATTAATTCAATGTCTAATACCAGGGAAATCTCAGGAGCTCCTCTATGGTCAACACCAGTTCTTCTAAAACATGGTTGCAATCAGATCTGTCTTCTTTTTCTTCTCCATCTTCATCTGCCTGTCAGTCTCCTTGTCCCTTCAAACCCAATCTTCTAAAGCTTCTCAAGTAATCTCCATCTTCTTTCAAATAATCTTCATCTTCTTTCACATCGTCTTTAACCACCTGGTTTCCATTTTCCAGCTTTTTCTTTTTTTGCAATAACCAGTCCCCATTATCTCATGCCAACTTTTCAGTTTTATTCTCAGGTCCCATATCCCGGTCTTCATTTATTCCCAAAATAAATCCTAAACGAATTTTACTTCCAAAACATGAGAAACAATATCAGGGATGGGAGGAAGAAAACACAGGACCTCCTATTCAGTGAAAATCCACATTTAGATTGCTTTAAAGTGATCCTGGAAATGCATGTTGAGAATCTTAGTTTGCTTTCAAAGGATAATGAAAGTGAACAACAAATGGGGTTTTTTTCCTTCTCTCTCTTCATTCTAATATCAAAGTCTTTGAAGAAGGCATCTTTTAGGAAAAAACCCAAACTTTTCTTCATATTTCTGAATTAAACATGGTAAAATTTCTCACTTGGAATCTGCTACTATCTATAGCTGTCAGGAAAAGTTAGTTTGGTGATAGAAGCTGGAAAACTGTTCTTCAGTCTTTCTGTAGCCTTCTTAACATGCTCCAAGAATCTAACAGCAGTTTAAACTGAGCACGTCTTGGGATGACTTTATGATGTGTATCCCCTATCGTCTGCCCTATGCCAGACATGAATCCTGTGCCTTTCTGTGCCTTTAAGCTGGGTCCGAGGGAAAGGGGGGGAAGACGAGCAGATTCTTCAGTGCGGTTTGTGTTCAAGGACTCACAGACCTCCCTGAATTCTCACCGCTGCAGAGCCAAGGAAGCACCTTCCTGCTTTTCCCCAGCTCTCAGTCCCTTTTCTCAGGAGAGACAGAGAGTTAAAATTTTTTGCATTTTAGCTAGCCTGCTAGCTGAGGGAAGGAAGTTTTCCTGGGTCTGTGGCTTTTTCTTCTTCTCCTGAAACTGTTCAGCTCCGGTCGGAACACCATCACGGGGAGGCCCCACACTGTGGCCCAGAGGGGCCCACGCCACACCCCAGCTCCGGAGAGAGCAGAGCCACACCTACAGAAAGGACTCTGAATCTAAACAGGTCTTCTCCAGAATAAGGGGTTTTATTATTTAACATTATTCATTCTTTTTGGTCCCTGCGTGAACCCTGCTTGTTAAATAAAAAGGGTTTTTTTTCACTTTCCTCCAAGAAATTCCTTTCTGAACCTGGTGTCGGAGGGGCTGCTGAAACCTGCCTTCTATTAGAGGACGTTCATTAGGACGTTTCTTCCCAACTTGTCTGAAACCAAGACAGCACATGAATGTAACATCCACCAGAAAAATGCCCTTTTGTAAATCAAGGCTAAATAACATTAATGAAAAGAGAATCTGGCTTTGTTGTAAAGTGGTTATAAGCGAAGAAGCAATTTTGTAATTGATTTTCTTAACCGTAATTAAAAAAGCTTTGATATCTCTTCTAGGTTTGTGACCCATTAAGTAGAGTGAGTTATTCTCTAAGCAGAACACAGTTCACAGGCTGTTTTATAAGTCCTTTTCCCTTCTTATCTGGAGGCCCATGATATGAAGACTGACATGGGTTAATTGCAAATCTAGCCCTTTGTTTATTTTTACTTATGCTGCCTTTTTCTGTTTTTTTCCTCAAGAGTCTAACAGCAGAAAACATTTTTATTCTTTTTAATGGCATGGAAAACAATATCCACTGTTACCATTCCACAGTTGTTGGAATGGAAGTTTGTCAAAAGTAGTAGCAGAATCCTTACAAAATGTTACTTTGGTCCTGCGTGTGCAGAGCAGTAAAAGAAGAAATCAAGGGTGGGTCAGACCCGTGAATCTGTCTGGAGGAAGGACAGCTGTGTCTTCAACACAGCGCTTCAGTTGGAAACATTTTTCACTTGTCTTCCCATTTCTCTGCTGTCCAAATGGGAATGGGACTGGCCAGCTGCCTTTTGTTTTGCCTCTCAACTTCTAGCAGACAGGAAACTGGATTTTTTTAAAATTTCTCTATTTAATTTCTAGGAAAAAAATAAACAGTGTGATATCTTAAGTGTTCCTTTTTATTTTTTTTTTCTGGTTTTATACATAAGTACAATAATATGTAGGACAACTTTCTGCTATCTCTTACAGTTAATCTAGGTAGTAACTTAATCTTGCTTTAAATGGTGTGAGATGGAAGCTGATTTTCCAGAAATTGATTGGCAGAAAGCCTTTATGTGGTGCTGTGTTTTCTGCTCTTCTGATTTAGGCTAGTGCCACCTTGTATATCTTTGTGCTCCATGGTCAAGTGCATTACTGAGTTTATTTTATCATTGAGCATGCTCTTTATATGATCTTCTAGCACATTTTATCTGTGTTTTGTACTTAAGAAAAAAACACCTCTAGTTTATCTCAGTCATGCTAAGACTTCCCAGTAATCCTATAACAATGGCCATACAACCATGCAAATCCTTGGCCTATCAAGAAATACAAAATAAAATAATTTAAAAAATACTTCAACACAGATTTCATTTTGAGAGACTACTAGCTCATAGCAATTCTGTTTTCACTGGAATGTTCCAAAACAGGGGAGCTGCTATTGCATAACATGTAACACCCAGTGTGCAGTTTGCTATCCCAAAACTTGGAAAATTAATGAAAATAGCTGTAATCTTATAATTTCCAAACAAAGTGCAAAATTTTGTGCCAATCACCCTATTCCTTGGCAGCATCCCATGAAACTAGTGTAGCATTGTAACTACCACAGTCTGGCAGTAATTAATCACACTAGACAAAAATCCCCACCTTCTCTGCACACCTACAAGGAGCAGGGACAGGTGATGGTGGGGGAAGAACCCAAACAACACCCTGCCCTGTTTGCCCCCAGGCCCTCTTAGGAGCCTTCAAACCATTAAAGGACCATCTCTGCAAGCTAGTCCTTTAGCTTCTCAGAGAAGAACAGAGGCCCAAAGGTGGTGAGGAATGCGAATTAAGGACTTGGAAGGAGGCACATCCTATCCGGGTCCTCTCCAGGCTTGTCCCAGGACAGTCTCAGCTCCAAGGTGCTTGCAATGCAACATACAAGATCAGTCAAGAGGAGAAAGGCTCTGGATGACCTTCAGGACTGAGGAGGTGGTAATTGCCTAGGAATACATTATGGAAAGCACAGAAGGAGCATTTTGGAATTGCTCAAGACTCAGAGGAGGAATCAAAATGGGAAAAGGAAGGCTTAAAGGATATTTGGGGAGAAATAAGTCTAGCAAAATAGAGGTATAAAAAGGATGTGTCACTTGTAGAGAGAGGTGGTCAGTGTTCTCTGGCCATGCCCTGTGTCTGATCAGCTCAATCTGCACTGTCTTCTGCTGAAATTCCAGTCCTAACTTTTGTTGGATGAGGGGCTCTCTATTTGGTGTGCACCTGTGTGTGTTTGTGGATTGGAGTGTCAGCCCTGGAGTGGGAGTAGGGCCAAAGCACATATGTGCATGGGGCAGCAACTGGACCGAATGTGGGTGTGTGAGTGAGGGTGAGTGCTTGGGAAGATCCAGATGCATGGGGTGGTGAGTAGGCAACATGGCCGGGGATCCAGGAGGGGACTGCATGAGGAGCTGGCTTTGAGAGGGCTGGCAAGTCTCAGGTACCTTCTGGAGAGATCACAGGGTCTGGGGTAGAACCATCTGCTGCGGGTATGTGCATGGTATTTCTCTGTGTGTGTCTCTAAGGGTGAGGCACTTGGGGAGAGTGAGGATTCAGGACCACACCACAGATGGCCTGTGTGTGCAAGGACAGATACTAGGGGATCTATAGTGTGTGGGGGGGGGGAAGGATGGAGGGAGAAGGGGGGAGGATGGGGGAGTGAGCAAGAGGGTCTCTAAAAGTAACTGATATGAACCTGCAGCCGGTGGGGCTTACTTGACAGATGCCAATAATTGGAGAGATTGGGATACAGGGGCAGCTGCTGGGTATACTGAGTGTTTGAGCTGAGCTTCTGCAGGCATCCACACTGTACCCCCATACATTTCCCACTACCAGACCTTCATCGTAATCAGCCAGAGAAAAGATGAGGCGCTGATGTTCTTTGTGTTGATATGAGACCTGATTATGTCTGTTTTGTTCTGTGTGGCCAGCTCTGTGGATATACACCTGCTATATACGTATGTTTGTGTACAGACCTACTGATAATACATGCTCAGCCTCACTGCTGGTTAGACCTGGGGCACACAGCTGCAGCAGCATCAGCTCTACCAGACTACAGATTGAGTCTCCTCTTAACTACTTATACTGAGTTAAGAATCAAACTGTGCATGTTTGGCATCAAAAAAGTATCTAGGTATCTCCCCCAATTTGGGGAAAATCTGGGAAATAAAACCAAAAAATAAATGTATCACTTGAATATAAGCCAGTGCATGACATTAAAATTAGTCCTTTGTGTTCTCTGAGAACGCATTAACTTAAGGCTGTTGCTCAAGGAATTACCCCTTCATACCTTTTTATTCTTAACCTACTATTATCCCAGATGAGTTGGTTCAGGGAGGTAAACCAGTAGTAAACAGCTAGGTCTCTAAGGGGCTCTGCTTCCTGCTGGTTTAGCTCTGCTGTTAGATCTGAGTGCACTGAGAGGAGCATGAGGACTGTCATAAGCCTTGTGCAAGGAACCTGTGGAGAAAGCAAATTAGGTAGCTTGCAGCAAAAACTGACATTGCCCCAGCTTTGCTGCAATGCAATGGTAGACAGAATTCTTTCTACTTGTTTTCTTTTCAACTTTTCTTCTTGAGAGAGAGATTTTCTTCTGTCTCAGTTTAGTTATTATGTTCTGGAACTACAGAAATTTTATTCTATGAGCACTTAGGTCAACATCATTGGTCATGTACCTTTACCAGCTATCCCATCTAACATTGTTGCAGCAAGAACTGGGACTTCTTTTTGTGACCAAGGTGACTGGAGAATAGTTGTAAGAATAATAGAAGCCTTTGGTAAGAACATCCGTTGTATACAAGTATAGATGAACATAATAAACCGTAAGAGATATGATAATTTTATGATGGGGATTAATACACTCCCTACAAATGTAAAGTTTAGACTTCTTTTCTACATTATTGTCAGTTAGTAATGTCTTCTACTATGTGTTCATTTCAAGCTAGAAGATAAAGAAATAACTTTAAAAATAATGTGTAGATCCAAAATTTTCAGCAATCATTTCTGCTATATATATACAAAACTTCTCATGTTTCAAATCCAGCCTTGTAATTCATTAGTAAAAAGTAAATTATTTCTATTAAAGTAAGTGAAATAGGATAAAAGATGACAGTATTAAATTGGAAAAATAAGGAAACAATTTTAAGTATTCAATGTATGCCTTTATTTAAAAAAAAAAAAACAACCTACATATGCCACAGATTCTTTTTTGACTGTCTTTCTTCTGTGTATTTTTCCGTTGGGTTTTATTTGGTCTTGGAATTGTTGCACTAATAAATCATTATGGCAGAAGTAAGTTGAATAAGATCTGAGAAATACCATAGCATGGATCTTAGGACATCATTTTTGTCTCCAGTCTGCTCCAAGGCAGTATTAGCACTCCTTCTGACAGATATTTTTGTTTAACTTTTTCTTAGAGAATTTTATGATAGACCTCCCTAGGCAATCTATTTCCATGCTTTATAGTCCTCACCATTGGAAATACCTCCTTATCTGATGCCTTTTTCTGTAATTTTACTTTGTTTTTTTTTTTTTTTTGCAACATAGTTCTTTAAATATTATCTGCCCTCAGTCCTTTCTCCTTCAGGCTAACCATTATACTTTCTCTGCATTTCTTTTCTCCAAAGTCTTACTTTTTCAGACTTTCAATGAAAGTCAGGGATTGAGAGAATTTGAACATCTGATGAACCTTTGCCTCATTTATAGCTTCCATGAAATTCAAGACCTGCACCTGATTATGAACCACCATAAGAGGGCATAATAATGCCAGAAGAAAGTGCAACAGCTTGTAAACTATGCTCTTTTTATTCATTTTGGTAAGAGTGCCATTTTTTTCCATAGTACTATACATAAATATGGTACCTAGACATCACACTTACCCTAAGTTTAGCTTGTGATCCGCTATAACCTCCTTTACTCAGACTTGACTGTGCAGTTGACATCTATTGGTGCAGTTAATTACTCCTGCTTACAGAGAGGAAACTTGCAGCTGTTCTTATCAGATCACTGTCTATTTTAAGTTTATTTCTGCAATTTCTAAGACTCTTTTGCACTTTGATCATATTTTGCCATGCGTTTGCAGCCCCTCCCAGTCTAGTTTCATCTGTTTTACTCTCTATTTTATCATGGAGGTAATTTGTGAAAGTATCATCATACCTAAATGAGGCATATAAGCTACCAGACAAAGAATTTTAGCAGTGATTGTAGCTGTAATATCTTTATTAGAAATTCAATTAGTAGTGATGCATAGGTATGTCATGTTTTTTTCATCTCAGAATAGTGAAGCACAAGGTACAGACATCCTGCACTCTTATTCATGCACAGAAATATAAGCAGTAAGCACAAAGAGAGTGTGAAATTAGGATTTTGGTAAAAGGAAAAATGCTACAAACACCCCAAATCAAACCAAACACATATTTTAGACACCAACACAATTAGTGCTTAGACTGACTTAAAGTTTTGATCTTGATCTAACTGCACAGCATTTCTAACGATTACAGAATAAACACCAAAGGAGCTTTATAAATTCGCCCTTAGTCTCGGTCTCATTTTGTAAACTTTCAGCAGATTTTTGAATTGCATCAGACCCCACCAAAGCCGTAACTGGATCTATATGAAAAGCTTCTTTTTTTTTTTTTTTTTCTTCTTTTGTTTTACTGCCTTAGGTACTTAGTCATGTCTTTTTGTTTATGTGTTTTGGTTGTTGTTATGTTGTTATGTTTGTTTATGTGTCTTCTTGATGAGATCTCTTGTATCACCTGTCACATTTGTTGATTATCTCTCTTGACCATGCCTAACAGACCCTCAAGAAGGAGCTTTCCTTCAGGAGAAGCATTTACCTAGCTGTGAGAGCAGCAGTCAGGACAAGGCAACTAGCAGCAATCTCTCAGCAGCCAGCACAGCCCTGTATTCCTTTAACCTTCTGGGCACTGAAGAGGTTTTTCGGGAAAGTGAGAAGTAGAAAATATTAGCTTTTTAGACAGTATTTAGTGCAATCTTAAAGAGTAAAGGCATCCAAGATACCAACAGGAAGCTGGCAAATATAATCAAGAAAATATGGGATTCTCGTGGTTTTCTTGAGTGTGATTAAATGGCAGGAAGAAAACTGTGGCACTAGAGGCCTCTGTTTAGGTACTTGAATTAAACCGAGGTTGTGTGAGTATGCCAGTTTCTAGTCTTAGTCTGTTGTGTGAGGAGTTTACCATCAGTCACTTACAGTAATCAGTTCCCTGATTGCAATGATTTAGTTCTTGTTGAAGAAAAATGCTAATAAATATTTATAATATCCAAAATATACACTATAATTCAAAATGCTAATAAATACTGACATTAATTAAAAAATAAATCAACTTACATCAACAGTAAATTTGAAATATAACTCTTTTCTTTCCCTTGTATACATAATCTAACTGCATGTTGAAATGTTCTTTATATAAAACTCTGATATATTTTATGTCTTAGATTGCATTCATCTTAGGTTGCATTTATCAGAGAAAACCCTCTGTCTGTGAAGTACGTTGTCTTCTATAAGTAATCTCTTTTCTTGGGTCTTTCAGGAAGGCCAAAATGTTTTTATCTCTCTTCTGTCCATCTTTATTTTACCAGTTCTTTAAACTTAAACATTTCTAATTTATTTGAGAGATATTAATAGACACCCCAATTCAACAACCTTTATTCTTTGAAGATAAAATATCAGATCATAGATCATATTTTCTGTTAGATATGTTGATTCATACCTCGGTGTTTCAAAAAGGAGTAACACTCCCTTATATTTTTTAACTTTGCCTTCACTGTTCAATGTGAAGTACATTTCATATAAATCTTGATGTTGTTCAAATACCTTATATAGGCATTTAAAGGGATAAGTGTGTGTAGCTCTTTACTAGCCTTTGACTGAGACCAGACATGATGGTAATTAGCATTTCCGTGATGATAAAATCTTGAGAGTGATTTCGGCTGCTTTTAATGATTTTGGCTGCTTTTAATTTTTTTTTTTCCCTGCAGAACATAATAAATTTTACTGAAATATTCTTGACTGAAATTTTTCACTTATGACATACCTAATGTTCCTTACAAAGTTTCTGGTATGTTATTTAGAAACCCAAGAGAATTTTTTTATATTTTCCATCCATACTAGTCTGATAGCAAGTCTGTATGCTTTATGTTGGTTGCAGGTCACCATCTTCTGAAACATTTTCATGAATACACAAATCACATGAATTGCAGTTTCATAGTAAAAAAGTAATTCTGGATGCTCAGGGCTTTTTTGGATGTCCAAGTAAGAGCTATAAAAAAAAAAAAAAATTGATTCATTTCTCATACTGTTTTCAGCTGTACAGCTTAGATGTTTCCAATCTATCAGCCAAATACATTTATAATGACAGTAGAATTATATTTACTTGCATTATAAGGAATTTTTGTCCTTGATGAAGGTTTCTAAGGATGTCCTTCTCCTAATACGTTGGATACTACAATATTTGATTTTGAAATAGGTTAACTTGAAAGGTATTGCTAGTGAAATTGGGTGTTGTTTATTTGAGATTCTATTTGATACTGGGTTTTATTCTGCAGGATGGCTTGAAGCCATAGGTGAATTAGTATTTCTGCCAAAGGAGACTTTCTCTCAAAGGACATTGTATGTATACCTGACTATGAAAACCAGTATATTAACTATGGTCTTTTGTAAAATTTGCTTTAAAGTGTCAGTAGGTGATGGACGGTTGTGTTTAGTGGGTAGACTTTTATGAAACCCCTTCATATTTTTCCAATCTCACTCTTTTACAAATCCCTTTTAAAATTTGTTGAAAACTAAAATCCTGGTGTAAAAGTAAACAGCTCCATTAAGGTCATGAGATTAGGAGTTAAATCCAGGCATTTTTTTGAAAGCCAGGTACAAAATTAACCACTAGCAAATACATCACTCACACTGCACACTGTTCCTCATTCTGATTAAATGTAATGTTAATGTTAATTGCCTTGTAAAAACTCTGTAACAGATCCCTAAAATGTCCATTTAGTTGAAGCATTTCTTCATCTGTTTGTTTGTTCTTAAAAGAAATCAAAACATTTATGGAGAGCTGCTTCTTTGAAGCCAACATGTTCTTCCTACCATGAAGATAGAAAATGCTAATTAGGTCCTAAGCTGTTCTGAATGATTCGATTAGACTTCTATATCCTACTTCTGGTTACACCTTGGATTTTCTTGACTTTTCCCTTTTTTTTTTTTAACTATAAAATGGCAATACTGACATCCAGTGTCTAGTTAAATTAATTGCAATTGAGTAGTCCCCAAGGGTACCCCAGGTGCAAATCCTCTATACCTCACATATTTTCTAGGTGTGTTTAAAGATGACAGTGAATCCTACAAAGTAAATAGAAACAGCCTTCTAGAAGATAATTTGTGTAACTGAAAGACAAGGGAATGAATAAAAATGTTGATAAATATCATCACAATGATGAAATAAGTTGCTTCATGTGAAGCTACGAGGTTGTATCACTACCAAAAGGAATTCCAGTTTAAGTTTTGCAGGTAGAAGAATGTAATTTTTTTTTTTTTTTACCCCAGATTTTCTTTAATTGACAAAATCTCTTCATCTTAGTAAGTTTAAGCTTTTAGTTCCACTTTTGGAAACATTCACTTTTTTCCCCTTGAATAGTGTTTATGCATTTTAAAGCATCTGCAGGATTTAAGCAATGATAAAGAAGGCCTGTGAGAACATAAGAAGAAAAATGACAAAACAAAATTATTTTGGCCATCCTGGGAACTTTCTGCAAATCTACTTTGAATCCAAAAAATTATTTCAATTGGAAGCAAAAATATTGGGACTCACGAAAGCAAAAGAAGACCTTGCTATATGTCTATTCATCAAAGGAGTTCAGCTTATTTTCTATTTCTTAGAAGAGTGTTTTACTTATTAATTCATTAAAAAGTTCGTTTTACATCTCTCTAGTATTCTTTGCTACATCTGTCTCACTTTTTACAAAAAGAGTTTCCTTTTTATTGAAGAAATAATCAGTCATGGGACTGATTCTCTAGCTTGGTGGGTATGTAATATTTCCAATATATGGCACAATTATATTTTGGACTTTGCTTTAGCTAATCAGGCTTTCAAAGTTGAAGAGTATCAAAAGAAGACAAAGCAAAAAGTAGAACAAAATATAATCTAGTCTTTTTTTCACAACTAAATAAATTAAATTAATTCAGAAAAAAGATTGAACTCAAATCTCTCATTCTGGCTCATTGGTGAAAGAGAGGGAATATACACCATGGCCCTGCAATGAATGTGAACATTTGTTTTTCTTAAAAATGAATGAAAATGAAATGTTTCCTTTTAGATTAAACAGGAATTTTCAATACAGATCTTAAGGAACAAATTTGACCTTGATTTTTTTCAGAAAATTTCCTGTGATCCTTGTTGTTTATTGGAGTGTTCATGATTGAGTGCATTGAAATGGCTGTACAGTAGGGATTAAAGAGAATTTTTTACTCATTGAAACTATTCTATATAATGCCAGATTTTTTTCAGGGAATGTTTATGTTATTTCAGCTGCCAAGCCATTTGCCTTTGTTAATTGGGTTTTTTTTTATACTGTAGTGCATACAATGTTTGATTTATTAATCCAGTTCCAGAAAGGTTTGAAGACTTCTCTAAGTTAAAACAAAGTAATAGCATTCAGGAAGCACTTCTTGATATACAAAATAAGGTCCCGAATACTTTTAAAGTTTTAGCGAGAAACCTGGTAGAAAAGCACATTATTAATTAGATAAAAGTATTACAATTTAAAGACAATGTATTTATGCATGAAAGTAGGGCTAGACTTGATAGGAACTTTGCCATGGCTTAACCCCTCAGCAAGCAATCACAGTCAGCAACAAAGCGCCCCACAACTGCTCACTCACTTCCACACCAGCAGGATCATGGAGACATTTGGAAGAGTAAAAGAGAGAAAACCCATGAGTTGAGATAAAGACAATTTAGTAGGTAGGGCAAAAGCCATGCACACAAGTGAAGTAAAACAAGGAATTAATTCACTGCTTCCCATGTCAGGCAGGTGTTCAGCCATCTCCAGGAGAGCAGGGCCCTGTCACACATAATGGCGACTTGGGAAACCAAACACCACCACTCCAAATATTCCCCCCTTCCTCCTTCTTCCCCCAGTTTTATATGTTGAGGATGATGTCACGTGGCATGGATCAGTTTGGGTCAGCTGTTCTAGTTGTGTCTCTTCCCAGCTTCACATGTACCCCCAGCCCCTTGGCCAGTGCGGCAGAATAAGGAACAGAAAATGCTCAGATGCTGTGCAAACTCCAATCAGCAATGACAAAAACACTGCTATATTATCAATACAGTTTTCAAGACATCCAAAGCACAGCCCATATGATCTAGTCTGAAGAAAATGAACCCTACACCATCCAGAACTAGCACAAGCTTTTTGCTCACTTATTAACTTACAGTTCCTAAAATCTGTTGGCTTATGTTTGCTTATATCTTAAGTATTTTAAAAAATGCTTCCAATAAATTATTAAATAAAACTTGTAGATCATTCCAGTTAATATCTTGCTTGTTGGCACAATCAAAATTATCTAAAGGGAAAAAAAAGTAAAATTATTACCCAAAATTTATATTCAAGACTTGAGATCAAAGTTTTCTTTCACCAAAATTATTAAGAGGAGGATTAGACATAGCCAGTATCAGTTCATACATGCAAATACAAAGATTAGATCCTCAAATGCTTTTCATCAACTGTGGATTAACTTCTGTGTTTAGAGACACATAAAGCTTTACACTGGGTTTGTCAAAAATAGTTGCTTAAGAAGTGAAGAACTTGCTAAAAATGTCATCAAGTTACCAGAAACAGTCTTTTTGAAAAAGTACGGTCAGAGAAGTCACCTGTGATCACAGTGGCTTATCTGATATTCTGTTTAGAACAAACAAGGGTTGTTATTCTTTGTCTACCATACTGCTCGGGTATCAAAGGGACTGCCAATGTGAGGAGGAAATTGCTCAGTAAGCTAAACTGTTCTTTAATAGTACAGGCATTATTTCCCAAAAACTCCCTGTGTGGATACTGTGTGGATTCCTCTACATGAAGTGTTTGACTCTGAAAATGCAGAGAATTGCTTCACAACTAGGACACACTGAGTGCCTTTATAAGAAGTTAATTTCTTACAGTACAATGTAAATGGATAGTCCCTAATGCTCTAGGCATGGATTTCCTCAAATAAGCTAGTTAATACACTACACTTTATTTCTGACATTTAGAAAAAGTGAGGAAACAGTTTTAGAATTGCCCAATATTTTTCATTCCATTTTAAAAATCAGTTTTGACATTCTATAGTCTAAGTTTCAGAGACAGTTAGGTACTTCAAGACAAGATTTGAAAAATATGTTGGTGTCTTTGGTTGCAGGTGAGAAACACAGCAGGCTAGATATTAAAGTAAGACATCATTATCTCTAACTATTAATTCACAGTATAAATGAATATTGAATATCCAATGCAGCTCTGTAATTCCAGTTCAAAAGACATATAGTAGAAACTGATAACAAAGAGACCTCACAGGTGATTGAAGGTATAGCTTAGTTTTCATGAGAATATAATCAGGACCACTGATCTAGAAAAGAAACAAGTACAGAGCAGCAAGGGGTATGATAGAAGTTTTTAATATCCTCATATTAAGGTCAACAGACAACAGCTGTCTCTATTAAGTAAAAGAACAGAATGTATCAAATAAAATCACCAGACTCTATATTCAAAACAAAGAGAAAAAAAACTTCTTCACACAATGCATAGTAAAAAAATAGCATCTGGTAGTGTTACCTAGATCTTGCAGACTCTTTTGGACACTGATAGACGATACTGAAGGTGTTTTGTTTAGAATCATGGAACATTTTGTGTTGTAAGGGACCTCTGAAGCTGATCTAGTTCCAGCCCTTCTGCCATAGACAGGGACATCTTTCACTAGTTAAGGTTGCACAAAGCCCCATCCAACATGACCTTCAACACTTCTGTCATGGTTTAACCCCAGTCAGCAACTAAGTACCATGGAGCCCTCCATTGTGCTGGAATGAGGAGGAGAATCAGAAAGAAAATTTTAAACTCAAGGGTCCAGATAAGAACAGTTTAATAATTGACATAAAATACAATAGTATGAATGATAAAAATACAAATTTTAGTACTACTACTATTACTGCTACTGAAGGGGGGAGGGGCAGAGAGAGACAGAGAGAGAGAGAGAGAGAGAAGGAGAGAGAGAGAGAGGGAATGAGAAAGAAAACCCAAGAGAAACAAGTGATATACAATATAATTGTTCCTTACACACTGACTAATGTCCAGCTGATCTCCAAGCAGTGATCAGGTCCTTCTGGCCAACTGCCCCCAGTTTATATGATGAGTATGATGTTCAGTGGAACGGAATATCAGCTGTCCTGGCTATGCTTCCTCCCAGCTTCCTGTATGCCTGCTTTCTGGCAGAGCATGGGATACTGAAAAGTCCTTGATTTAGAATAAACACTACTAATAACAACTAAAACATGACTGTGGTAGCAACACCAGAATCATACTAAATCCAAAACCCAGCACTTTAGCAGCTACTGAGAAGATAATTTACTCTACCCTAGCCAAAACCAGGACAACTTCCACTCTGAATTATATTATGCATCTATGATCTAACTTTAGCCTTCTAAAATTCAGGTGTTTTCTGTACTGCTTATTTGATACTAGATCAACAGAGACAGACACCATCTTCTACAAAATACTTCCTCTTATCTATTTAAGGCTTCATTTTTAGGATGGAATGGATGCCCTAATGGAGATATTTTTTCCATGGCTAAATTTGAGAAGGATGAGAACTTTTCTGGACCCTTTTGAAAAGTAGTCGAATTTCTTATGATATTTGGCACAATGATACAATTGAGGAGTAATTGAAAAAAGGAAAAATGTAATAAGAATCAGTACACAAAGCAGTTGAGAAAACACAGTTCTCTCCAAGGCCATCTGCTTTTATTTAGCTTAGTTTTTATACGAAAAAAAGAATTATTTTAGGGCACAGGGGTGAATATTTATTATTTCTTTGAGGTTGAGTGAAAGACATCGCCACTGGTAGCAATACAATTTTTTACCCACAATTTTAGCACCTTTACCACCACTGGTCACAGAAAACCTATTATGGGGAATTTTATGGATTTATTTTTCCTGAGTTAGGCCTCATTTCTGACTGGCATTTTAGGCAGTGCTGCCCTCCACTGCCCTTGTGTGGAGCTAATGAAAGACATTACAGTTCTGTAATTTTGCAATCTTCATCCTTGGCAGGTTATGAAGGAGAAGGCTCTGCTATGGCCTTCTGCATTTTACTCTCAATAATCGTGAACATATTTTCCAAGATATGAAGTAAGGATTCTAATTATTTAAAACTCTTTAGAGAAAAAAATGGATTTTGAAAGAAATCAAGTTCTCTGCTAACCGAGTCAGCATTCCAACAAACTACAATCACTGGAAAAACAGCTACTAACTCTCTATCCCTATGATGAAGAAATACAATTTCAAGTAAGATAGAACTATTTCTAAAAGTGAACTAAAAAAATAATCACTTCAAGCGCCCTTAAGACCATATGATGCTGCTGTACAGTCCTGTCCTGAGCATACCATGCCTTACACATACATGCCTTACACATACACATACATACACATACCATGCCAGAACAAAATCTGTGCTCTCACCAGAAGTAATCCAGACTAGGAAAAAGAAAAACAAAACTGTTACATGGATTTAAAGTAATACATAGGAAAAGAAACCACAGGTGAAATATCTTGGCTTGAAATGCAATAATAAGGGCAAGAAGGAAGGAAGAGGCTCTTCAAAATGGTACCACTTCTAGACTCCTTAAATAGGAGCTAGACTTCTAGCCTAAAAGACTGCCTGCAAGATATAATGTTCTTCCAAGGCTGAGATTCAGTTACATAAAAAACAAAAGGCAGACCAGACATTACTTTCAAAAATTTCATGTTTCAAAGTCCTTAGTGAGATAGAAATATTTTTCTGTTGTTCTCAGATTGTGAAACAATGAATATGCACTGCAAATACAAACATATTAATTGGTAATGGGGAAGACTTTCATAACAGTCTACTCAGAGTTTTGGCCAGAGTAATACCTAAGAAAAAGGACTAAAATAAGAAACCTATTTTTTTATCTAGTACAAAAATTGTTCAGCTCAACCTGGTAAAAAATTCGTCCTTCCCTTCCCTGCCCTACATTGTCCTGCCCTTACCTCCTCTCCTTCCCTCTTCCCTTCCCCCCTCATTCCTTAACACCTCTTCCCACTTTCTTCTAACCACCTTTCTGCCTGACATATTCTTTGAAACTAATCATTATTAACAGAAGGCACACATTAAAAGGGGATACTCTTTGCAGGGTATAATAACTCTTACCATTCAAGGTAAAAAGCTATTATTTTTTCAGTCAACAAACAGAGAAATTTTAATGTATTTAAAAGAGATTATTTTAAAAAATTAGAAACAATGAAATTTCATTTAAAAATACAGAAATATTTAATTTTTATAATTTTTTCTATAGATGCAATAGAAAATAATGAAAATGTTGCAATAAATGTGCAATTAAATACTTCAAAATATTTATGATGTTTGCTATATAGCATTTTGGTTTACAATAAGTGTAAATAGATAATGACAAAATTAAATTCTATATAAAATTAATTGTCTTGAAAGTATATAATGGCACATTACTGAACAAATCAAAATCCAAATTATATGTTCTGACAATTATTCTGTGAAAGATGCTGTAAAAATAAGCATTTCATAGCATTTTTGAGAAGAAAACACTTCTGTAAAAATTTTCATCCAGGATTGTGCCTTTCTGTATCAGCTAAAGGAACTGATAAAAACAATATTTTTCTACTGTGATATAGCTACTCCTATTTAATCTTAATTTAATTTATAGTCACAATCAAAATTTGATAGAATTTACATGGTTTTTTGAGGGACTAAAGAACAGTATTTTGCATGAAGCTAGCATTTTTACTAACTTCCTGGGAACATTTGTATGATTTAAGTTATGGCTTTGTTTAGGTGAATTGCAGAATTCCATCTAAAAACATTTTTATTTCTTGAATCTAACAAAAGTAGATAAAATTCATACTCTACTTGGTCCATAGCCACAAGAAATTATGCATCAGCAAAAATCAGAGTATAATCACAGGCAGCAGCTGAAAGGGCACCATTGCAAATAGGTTATGTTTCAATATAAAAGCTATTAAAGTTTACTGTTGTGATTAACTGAAACTAACTTGTCTTCTGTACAGCAGCCTTCAAAATTTCTGAAACTATCTTCAGTTTTCCTTTACACTACTGTCCTTTCATTACTTTTGATAAGTCTTTTTGAGGTTATTATAAATCTCCTTTTTTCAAATTGTCTTTATCCAAATTATAAATTTTCAGTTACAGATACTACATTTTGTAGACAGCAAGATTAAACTCATATATGGAATTTTATAAAAAAAGTTGCATTTTTCCATCATGTTCTTCAATTTTTTTTTACTTCTGTTTTCAGTTGAGAACAGCAGAACAAAAGCTATTAATTTTCATTGACCTATCTTAAGTAATATAAATTTCCTCAGATTTCTCTTTGGTCCCTGGGCAACTATGGCAGTAGCAAAAAACCTAAAAAAGATAGCTAGAACATATATTTTCTTTCAGAATATGTGGTGTCACCTATTTTAAAACAGATTTAATGAGCTGATACAATTAGCATTCTTTCTTGTCATCCTCAGGATAATGTAATTACATAACTACCTCACAAAGTTAATGGGCGACCTGTAACATTACTGAAAGTAGTCAGGTCCTTTAGGTAAATATATTGGAGTCTGCAGATCAAAAAACATAAGTACTAAAGTCAACACTCACTTGAATGAACTGTGCATTTTGGAAGATTATTTGCTACACAAAAAAAAAAGGAAAAAGCTACTGTGGGGCTTTCACTGAGTAATAAGGTTATTTGGGCTGGCAAGCATGCAACCATGCAGTTAAAATTAAAGGGCATTGAGACTGATTTTATAGTCTTTGTTTCAGAAATGTTTGTCTTGAACTGATTCTCTGACAATATTTAGCCACTCAGGAATGAAGGAAAGTATCACCATTTTTCTGTTTTATTTGGCAAATGCATACTACATGCTCAATGGCCAGTCCTTGAAAGTCCAGCCTACAGATGTCAGCCAAGACATCTGTAAATCAAAGGCAAGAAGAGAATCAGTTCTCCAAGGCATAGTTTCCTTTGTACTATGGGTTGGTTAAAGTTGAAATGTGAGCTCCCTTGTCTTTGGCTTCATTTGAAGTTTGAGCCCTAGATCAGTCCCTTCTGCCTTGTCAGTTCCTACTCACTTACTGCTGTGTGCCACCTCTGCCCTGGGAAGATTTGTTTCATGCTGCTGTCCAGGTTATCTCTTTTGCAGATTATATAGGTATACAACTTTCAGACTTTTATGACAATCTGACTATATATTTACATTATTCACTGAATTCTTAAGTTCTGTCTTGAATCCATATCAAAAGTGTTTATTTCATTGATATGTTTTCCACATAGTATTTGGGATGGTACAGACTGACTACTTTATTTCTGTAACATTTTTCTGTGACATTTATGTCATATATTCTCAGCTGCTTTAACCTTGTGTTTATACCTTATGTTTTTATGACCCACGCTATTCCTTTATAGGAGTAAATACATTGCAAAATCTCATCTTCCACGTCCTTACATGACCTTTTAGAGAATAAGATAGAATTGATAAGGATCAAGTGCAAAGTATTTTATTTAGATTGCAGTGGTCAATTGAATGAACATATGATGGGAAACAATGGGGTAGGGAGCTCTTGTTCTGATATTGACCTTAAGCAAATAGATCACAAGCTGAACAGGAGCTACCAATGTCATGCCCTGTGCAAAAGGCAAATATCATTTTGACATATTTAAATACCAGTTTAACTCACATGAAATGTGAATAATCCATCAATGATTTTCAACATTATTGAGGTTTTAGCTAGCATATGGTGGTCAGTTTGGGTTATTGTGGTTAAGAAAGATGTGTACCAGTGGGATTCTGAAGACAGCTGTGAGAATGATCAGGCATAAAAAGGAATGACCTAAGAGAAAAACAACCCTCGAAATTTTTTGTCAATAAATTGAACTTAAATTTTTTTTCCAGAGATGGCATTATAATAGTCTTCACACAATGAACAGCACCAAATATTTAGATCACGGTATGAAAGTTCAGGTACAATTATTAATAACCTCTGTAAAGCTGAGTTTTCAGAAGCACTGAATTACCAGGAAAGACTGAAATCTGAACATCTTTAAGGTCAGGTTAGACAGCTGTCTCTTTAGACTGAGCCTGCCTTGGTATGAAATAGATAGACTGAACAACTTTGCAGGGTCGTTCTTTTCTGCCATGACTTTATTAGTATGAACACCTTTTGAAGATTTAACTTGAATTGTGAATTGATGGGGTATTTTTTATCCCATGCTAAGAGCAGAGCATAAACTTTTACCAAGAAAAAGGGAAACACAGGTCTTGTGTTTGAAAGGTTAAACATTTGGGACTTTAGAATTTTCTGATTAGTTCACAATCAAATGAGTGTATATGTGTCTCTATTATCATACAGATGACTTCTTTTAATGGTGTTTCCTTTGTTAAACAGCTCTCATTCTCAGGCAATGGGTAGCTATCGTTATATACAAAAATGTGTGTTATCAATATAGTCTGCTACATACTTAGCAAGGTCCTGCATCAATCAGGATATGTAAATATAATCAACATAAAAAACGCCTCTCCAAATTAGTTTTTTATCTTTCCTAATGTTACCAGTATATTTAGAAGATATTACATTGAATGTTGGGTGATTAAACAACAGACAGGCTGTGTATAGTCTTAAGGCAGTTATAACTTTTTAAAAGACAACAAGTTTTCCTCTGTTCCCCAACAGACATTTGGTTACATTAAGGGATATTTTCCTGTCCATTTCCTGTCTTGATCACTTTCTGTTCGGTCTCTGGTGCTGCTAAGAAAAGTTTAAAAACTTATATGGAAGGAAGATGTATTTTTCTTGCAATCTGAGCGGATTGCTAAATCACTTCAAAATGATATTTTCTGGCCAGAGAATTAATCTAACAAACTGATTTCTAAAAGCTAAAGCAGAGAGCCATAAAGGTTAAATGGAAGGATTTATACAGTTTTAATATGCAAGCTGTTGTCACACATACACACACTTGCACACACATACACAAAGTTTTGTTCTATCGAAACTTGTGTACGCGCATATTTGTATGTATACACATAAAGTTCAGCTATTGTATCTCAGGATATATAATTTCCTAAAACTTCCATTAATAGGAAGCCATCAAGCTGTTTGGTACTTTCCCTTCAATATATTTTTTTTTGCTGGAGCTGCTCCACTGAAAGAATTTCTTTCATGCACTTTAATAAAAGCATAGACTTTCATGCAGCTGTTAAAATCTGAATCATTATTGCTGTTATTATGAAGACAATAGCCCCTTGCATACAAATCTGTTCTCTTCCAAATGCTTTACTTAAATGAATCAAAATGAAACTCATTTAAATGAAATATATATACATGTCTAATATAAACTTATTTGTATTATGCTATCATTTATTTCTGTTTAAGCTTGAACCCTCAGAATGTATTTATGCCACTGATACTATATTAAAGATAAACATATAACCACAATAGGGGCATTTTACTGATGTATCACACAATTTCATCACTAGAAAGTAATTTTGGTGATAAAATTATTAGAGCAACACGACAATGACAATGCATTATTTACCATAAATAGGTTGCAGTTCTTCCCAAATTATAATAAAGCACACTTTTCTATGTGTGTGGCTTAAAAAGAGCTATTCATTAAAAAAAAAAAAAAAAGAAAAAAATAAAATCTATATGAAGACGAGTTCTATATGCTTCAAACATCTCAATCTGTGGTCTGAGAAAATATTTGAACTCTTTGTCACAAGTACAGACTATTCTGTTTAAACAAAATTACTTCAGGATTTTCAGGTGTTCCCTGTCCTAACTGCAGTGAAATGTGAGTTATGAAGATTGAAAAAGTCTAACACTTCTGATAACTCAGATCAATATTTCTACATAGTGAATACATTGGGAATAGTTGTGGTGCAAGGGTTCCCCAAAGCATAATGGCATCTTGGGTCAACTCTGACCTACACAGAGAGCTTTGAAATAGCAATTGAAATATTTTGCAAGAACAACTAGCACAAAAAAGGGGGATAGAGGGAAGTTAGGGCTTGATTTTGGTGGTTTTTTTTCATTATTATTTCTAATCCAGACACTCTCCAAAAGAAAGTGGACTACAGTTTTCAAATTCATTGTGTTTATGTGTCAAGGTGGTGTCACAAGGGGGCCTGCGGGGGCTCTGTGAGGGGAGGCCGGGCTGCCCCAGCCAGACCCAGCCGGTTCCAGCCGGATCCAACCGCCCACCGCAGGGCGCGGCTGAGCCCACAGCTGGGGCGGGGGCACCTCGGGGGAAACGTATGTAAGGGCAAAAAATGCTGCCTGGCAGAGGAGAGTGAGGAAAAAAGAAAGTGAGAAAAACATCTTTGCTGACACAGAGGTGTGAGATGAAAGAGGAGAGGTGTTGTAGGTGTGGGAGCACAGGTTCCCCTGCAGGTTATGGAGGAGGTCTTGGGGTGACTTTATGATGTTGTATCCCATATCGCTTCTCTATGCCCAGAATTTTTTGCCTTTTCTGTGCCTTTAAACTGAGCCTGAGAGGGGGGAGAGGGAAAAAACCCAGAGAACTTTCAAAGCAGTGTTTCAAGGACACACAGATATACACAGAGACTCCTCTTACTTCTACCAGCAGCAGCAGGAGCCGGAGGAAGCAGCCGGCTTTTTTTTTCCAGCCAGCTTTCGGCCAGTTTTTTCAGCTCTTTTTCCTCTGGAGAGTTGAACTTTTGTTTTCCTGGGACTTCGTTTTTTCCCTTCTTTTTTTGGACTATTTCAACATCAGAACACATCGGGACTTTTTCCACCAAGGTGGAGGCCCTGGAGGTGGGCCCACCTCGTCCCAGCTCCGAGGAGGAGGAGAAAGGCTACCTATGGAAGGACTCTGAAATTTTCCCAGGTCCTTCTCTCCACAGTGAGAGGTTTCATTATTTAGCATTATTATCCTTTTTCTGTGTGTTTGTTAAATAAATAGTTTTTATCTCTTTCACTTTCCTTCGAGGAATTTTTTTTTTTTTCCCCCGATCCTGGTGGGGGAGGGATGGTTGTAACCTGCCTTCTCTCAGAGGATATATTTCCAAATTTGCCCAAAACTGGTACAGAAGTATAAGCAGTGATTCTGTCACTTGAGACAGAGCTGTCAGTTGAGACAAAGATTTCTGCTCTAAACTATATACATTCAAAACTCCTTAGTTTACAAGCAGCTACAAATTGTGAGGACGTGTTTTCCAGTCACTTCTGCTGCATTTCTACATGTATTGCTTCAGCTGCTACTTTGAAGCCACCCTTATTTACACCACTATAAATGAGAAGAAAAATGGGCTGCATTGATTGCTTGGAAAATTTATCATGAAATATTAAGATTGTCTACAGGGGTGCAGGCAGAAATGATGCTACAATAAACATAAAAGAAGATGAAAAAAATGGATCTAAAAACCTGCACTTATGCAAAATGAAAGTCTAGTTCTAGACTAAGTTCAAGTAAACTCCCTTGACTCTACCCATGGCATGGAGTACTTCTGGTATCCCAGCATGGGGGAGCACACCATGATCCAGCTGAGCACACCCATTTCCACTATATATTGTGGATATTTGCATTTAAGAGATCATTTTTGCTGGTATGGATGAAACAGCAATGAAAACAATATTGTATGATCGTGGGATGGAGGGTTTTGCCTGTTCATAAATGCATACAATGGAAATAATGCTTCTGAATAAAATCAGAATGTTAAATGAACTGTTTAGTCATCTCAGTGTTTCCATTTGGAATGCTGAATAAAGAGTCTTATTTCTAATCCAAGACAGTTTTTATTAGCTCTCAGTGCATTTAGCACAAGCACGGACCAGTTCTGGAATCAGCCAGGGTACAACTTGAATAAGAGAGAAGTTATTTTCTGCATAAACACTAGATTTATTAACACCTATTTTTTTCTCTCATGAAAGACTAGTTGCAACTAGTTTGAGGAAGCCATCAGAACAGTTTTATACATTCTTGGGATCTTTGAGAAATGAAGATGGATTGGCAGCACTGCACAAACAGTGCTGCTTCCAGAGCTGGTACATCTTCCACAGAATTCCAGGGAGCTCTGGAACATCCTTCTGCAGAACTGATCTAAAATTGGGCTCATACCATGTGCAAGGTCTAGCTTGATAATTCAGGCTAAAGGTGGACAAGTTCCCAGCTTTCTAAAATGAAGATTGCTTTTACTTTATTGTCCATCTCATCCCTCCAAGGACACTCCTGACACTTGAAGGGTGACTGCTGGGTGCTCTGCACCAATGGTTTTGTTAATTACCCCACTAATTGACTTGCTTCTGTTACACCACATGACTCACCATCAGACACAGTGAGAGACAGAGAAGCGGGTGATGTATCTAACTCCACTCATCTTCATGCTCCTCAATAAAAAATCATTTTTCTGTTGATCCCTCTCTGGGGGCCTGTTTAATGTTTCACACAGTACAGGAAAACTGCAACAGCAGGTCTTACTGCAGAGCCAACATCCACTGCGACCTTGTGCTTACGACACAGCTTCGGAAGGGTAAACTTCACTTCCTCCAGGAGCTGCAGCAGCTTCCTGCACTTGGATGTTTTATTGGTTTTACGTTTCTTAAAGGCACATTGAATTCTACACAATTTTCTGCTGTTCTGTGAGAAAAAAAATTGAAAAAATTATTTATATATTTAATTATTTAGATATTTTTCCTGACTTTTTATTAGCTGAACAAAAACTATGAAATATTTGCCAAAACTATGAAATATTTGCATATATTTTTCCCAACACTTGTGAATTAATTTGGTTTGGTCATTAAATATCTCAGTTGGTTGGTGTATGCTTATTCAGTGAGGGTTCCTGAGAAGATTTTCTACGGAAATTTATTAGTCTGGGTACATTTGGAAATTGAATGTGAAGTTTATTCTCTCAGGACTGAGAGAGTTTGTGTTTACCTTTGTACAGGTAATCCTACTGACTGCCTCTTTTTCTGGTTTATCAGATGTACTTGACTCTGGCCAGTTGCTGGATTTTGGAACAAGAATTCATTTTTATTGAGTTTTAAATACCTTATCAGTTAAGAAATCTTTGAATGTGTAGGCACATCCGTATGCCTCTGTACATGGTCACCAGTGGGGCTGACATAAAGGGAAAAGGCAGGAGAAATTACTGTGCTGTAAATCTACCATCAGCTAAATTTGAATCTTTTTGAACTGTTAAGCTGAAATGGTGCCAGAGCGAATTGTTGTGTTGCTGGAACTAAGTAAATGCATATTACAAAGTAAATGAAAATGTGTAAGGAATGCTGCCCGTTTGTAAGTGCATTAATTTAACACAACTGTAGGTGGTACTCAATGTCGTGATTGAATGCAAAAAATTGTGCCTGATGGAAACATCTGGGTTTAAATCTTGATGCCAGTAAATTCTTCCCCCATTGGTAAAAAAGATTGTAAAGTCACATTTTTTTGGGGTTATGTGATTCCTAGGAATTTTCTAGAGAGTGCTCCAGTTCTTCTCCTAAACCCATAGCTCAGGGTCATTGCCTGGCAATGGCCATTTTGGGATCCAGCACAGAGGGGCAAGGGGCCCTGTGCTGAGTTTGCATCTGGCAGGTGGGGGAGAGTTAACCTCCATTCAGGGACTTATGCACTAAGTTGACATCGTCCTCCATAGATGGAATATGTGATTCACAGCCCAAGAATTCCTGCTTTCTTTGTAGGTAGGAATTGTCTTCAGACGCAAAGAATACGGAATTGAAGAGGCAGGAATGTGGGGCTCAGGGAGGTAGCAATAAAGGGTAATAAAAGAGTGGGATCTTAGTGTAGAGAAATGAGGGGCTCTGAGGATAGAAAGGGGTGCCGTTCTCAGCCCCATTAAAATTTTAGAATGTGACTCAAAAAGTTGGGAAGTAAATACCTCTGCACCTAACCAGTGCTTTTCTGGCTGTAACAACTTTCTTGTTGTAAACTGGTTTGGCTCATTCTTGGTTACCTGGCAAAAATTCCTCCCCCTACCCAAGCAGGGTCTGTGTTCTCAGTTTGCTCCCTACAGAGCAAGCTGTGAATAGTGTCCACTGCTCTCTGCCTTGTGTGCAGTCCTTCCTGTGGAGCTTTGCCAAAGCCTCGTGCTCTGCATTTCCCAGGCCAGCAGAGGCTGCCACTCCAGAGGGAGAGCTGCTCTACGTGTGGCAGGAGACCTGAGCACCTGAGACATGCCAGGGCTCAGGAAGGCACCAGAAATGACCAAGTTAACGAGCTGTACATGGAAGGGCGAATGAGTGTTCTTTCACTGAATTATGAGCAAAGAAGGAAGGATGGGATGGGGATGTTCTTCTGGAATTTTATTCTGAACGTGAGAAAATGCAGAGTAGTAATCCTTGTCAAAGATATTGCTTGGTTATTTCCAGTAAAAACATCTGAACAGTTTGTGAGCACTGGGACAGTCAGTGGTTGTTACTCAGAATAAACTCCCACTGTAACCACTCATATTTAGACAGCTTAGCCTTAGTCTCTGCTCAGGCCACATTTCAGTTGGCTTCAGCAGTCCTTTAGTCCAGGGTGCTCTGTCTCTAGACCAGATTACCAGCAGGTAGAGTTGTGTCAGGATAACTGCAGCACCTGGTGCCAGCACAGCATGATTTTAGGTCACACCTGTGCGAGGTGCTTGGCTTTACTCAGCTGTAATCATGGCTGGGATACAAATTCAAACAAGCCATGGGGGTATGTCTACACTAAATCAGAGCAGGAGTGCAACATGTACAGGCTTGGGTGAGCTGCTTTGAAACAGCAGCAGCGATGGAATAGCAGCATCAGCTTTCCAAAGATTGTCTGAGCACACTGGAAGCTTGGGGCAGGTGTGCCAGTGACAGGTTGTATTGAATTTCAGGCCTCTGTCCCACTGCTGTCACTAGCTGCAGCTATAATGGTGCCTCTGACTGCAGTTCAGAAGTTCTATAAAGCTGCTCAGTTGCCCTGTTATAGAAAATAGGCCATTGGCTGGAAAAAACCCAAATAATGTAAAGGCAACTTGTCTTTGCTCCATTGCCAAGAGTGTGATCTGAGGCTCAAACCCACAGGAAGCACTCATGCAGTTTCCTGCTCTCTAGAGAGTACATGTGTGACATCTTTTCAGGTCAGAAACTAGGTACAGGCTCTCACCATGACCTCAGTGTAGGAGCTACATATCAGGTAGTTTTTTTAGTGTTGCTCTGGTTTGAAATTAGAACAAACGAAGGAAGCACTTTGCTCTTTCTAGTGAAATGCTTATATGTCAACAGAGGCATGTGGCTTTAAAACTGTTTCCCTTGCGTGTCTCAGATGAAAAGAACATGCCCTGGATTTGGAGTTCAACCAATTTCTTAATTAAAGACAGTTTTATGGTCAGCTTGGTGTTGCGGTGGCCCAGCCCCCTTTGGGGCTGTGGCAATCAAATACAGCTGAGGCCATCCCCTGGGTGGATTTCCCCGCCCAAGGTAGCTGATCCGAGGGTGGATCCATGAGCAGCACTGAAGTTTAAGTTGCATCCCCCTGGGTGGCACCTTGGCCCAAGCCGCCTTCCCCGCTTCTGGAAAATTCTCTGTTACTTAGTTATCTATTGGCTCCCAGTTGTAATTCCCGCCTCCCTGTTTCCCCATTGATTAAAGTTAAGCTGTATCCTCCCCTTTCCTGGTACCTTATTGGTCGCTTTCCTTTTCCCCACCTTGATCCACCCCCCAATAAAACTGTGCGCAAAACCCTTCTTGAGGCTCTTCTGGTCCATGGACCCTCCTGCTAATAAACCCCGCTGGAACCCACAGCAGAAGCCCCTCTCTTTTCCTTTGCCTCCAGGGGACGCAAGCCCAAACCGTCGGCTCCCTGACGTGCCTCCTCTGTAGAGGAGCCAGCACGCATGACCAGCTTACGTCATTACCCGCACCGAAGACGTCTCTAAAGGGCGTTGCAGAAGAGACACTGCATTCCCTCTGACCGAGGGCACACCAGAGCTCGAGCCAATGAGCCAGCACTGCATCAGCTTGGAACCTTGTCTATTCCAATTTCAGTTGTTTCAGTTCACAAATAAGTATTTTCCAATGAAAGTTTTAAGAAGAAAAAGATTTTCACAACATAAACATGAATTTCTGCTAGGGAACAATTAGTCCTGATAAGGGACTGGACAGCAGTTTTGTATGTAGTTTTACCGGTTTCAATCCAATAGGCAGTTACTGCCTAAATGGCAGTCTTAATTGAACAGCTCTTTTGGAGCCTACAGAATGAGACAGTTCGACTCATTTCTCTTTCTAGAGGCTAAAGGTGTCTGTATTATAAATTCAGCTTTCTAAATCTAGCTCTAGACTGAAAAAAATCAGAGAATTCAGAAAGAACTAAGAAGAGTACTGAAGTATTTGAAAGGAGACATTCACAAAGATGTATTTATTTTTATTTTATACCCCAAACCAGACCAGATCTGATTTAGGACCCCTCACTGTTGGATACGATACACAATACGAATCAATATTGGGATCTGAAGTCAGACATTCAGTGAGCAATGAAAAACATACTTAACAATTCAAAAAATTGCCCGGCATTTTATTAGACTTTTTTTGCTTACACAGTTATAAAAATATTTTTCTAAATATTTTCTAAAATAGATGTATTCAACGAACTCAAAGTAACTGATTTTCTGCAGCAGGTCAGGTTATGCAGTATGTCCCTGTGACCTGTCAATATGCTTTGAAACATATAGAAGAGGTTCCTCTCACTGCACATCTCTGTGATGGGAGGTATTACACCTTGTGCTATGCCAAGAATGAGTAGAAGGTCCTCACACACCTTTCTCCAGTGCTCCAGCAGGACTGGGAAATGAAGGCAGTTGTAGCTGACAGGGAAGTCAGGCTCTGCCCTGCTGTTTGTGTGTGCTAATCCATATCAGTGCACAATGAGTTAAGCTTTAGTCAGTCCCTTGGCTGGCAGCTATGCTGGATAGATGGTTTATTTCTGCACCTGCAGTGTGTGACCTTCCATATCAGCTTCCATAACAGCTGAGTGACACTCAGCTGTTGCATCTAAGAGGGCAGCAGCGTGGTGTCTGCAGTGAACAGCACATTTACAGGCTCTGGAATAAGATATCACAGGAAAAGAGGCTTCTGCTAATTAGTCTGTTTGCAAGGTTATTCTCCATCTTATTGGTGGTAAAAACGAGAGCTGTCCGAGGTGGCTTGGTGAATGTGGACTTTCTCTTTAGGAACTGGTCAGCTTCAGGGAATGCTATGTGCAGTCACCCCGTCAGCCAAGGGCAGCACATGAACAGAGATTGCCCGGTCTGGGAAAATACAAATGCTTCAGATGTTACAAATTAGTAAAATAGAAATTGATTCAATAAGGTTCAGAGCTGAGTATCTTTAGGTTTGGAGACTCAATGACAAAAGCTTATTTGCCAGTACTTCAGGACTAACTACAAACTCCCACAGCCATTTGACAGTAATATATTAGACATATAAAACAAATTTTTGAGGAAAACACTCTAAAAACACTGTGGGGATGGAACCCAAAATCTCAAAGCAAGGTGAAACAAGGTAAAACTGGCTCCACCAGGAAAAGCAAGCTGCTTAAATGACTGCTACTCCTGTCACATTAAAACCTGGGG
>NW_008239080.1:9334312-9335701 GCF_000691975.1 Corvus brachyrhynchos
CGCCTCTCCCACCACCTCCACCACAAGGGTCGCAACGGGGGGGTGAGAGCGTGGTGTGAGGGGAGAGCCCCTCCTGCCAGAGGATCCCGCCCTTCCCCCCACCGCACAAAGCCCCCCTCGCTCCCCATGCCCCTCAGGACCTCCCAAAAACCCCTCAAAAAACCCCAAAATCACCTAAAAACTGTCCTATTTTCCCCCTCAGACCTCGCCGCCTCCATCGCTCCTGAGCACGCCGCGCACAGTGACTTCATGATGCAGCCCAAAAGAGGGTGTGGCCACAACTTCTATGATCAAAGCTCCGCCCACCGCCCTGCTTTGTCCTCCCCACTTGGCTCTGCCCACTCCCCAAGCCCTGCCCACCCCACCAAAGCCCAGCCCCCTCCATGTTTAGGCCATGCCCACACCAATTTTTAGAGGGGGTCCAGTGGGAGTCACCCCATTGTCCACCAAGGGCCTGGGATCCCCAAACCCATCGTGAGAGGGAGGGTGGGGGTCCAGGTTTTGGGGGGGTGCAGGGAACACCCCCTCCCCCCTCGCCCCTCCATTATCAGAGTATTTAAATTCATATTCTGGGACAGAGCCGGAATTCTTTGTTCCTGTGTTTTTTGCCTGAAATCCCTAGAATTCAAAAATTATCACCATTCTAGAGGAAAGGGGGGGAGAGGGAGGTTGGCTTTTTCCACCTGGAATTTAAACCAGGACCCCCAAATCTGTCACCCAGATGTCTGGGGGGGCACATCAGGTGTTTGAGGCAGGGGTCCCCTCTCCTTCAGGGGGGGACTCAGGTGGCCAGGGACTGCTCCCCACCACTTTGGGGTCGTCCCCCATCACTTTGGGGTTGTTCCCCATCGTTTTGGGGTCATTCCTTGACACTGTTGGGGCTGCCCAAGGCAGCACAGCATCCAGCTGCAGACCTCCTTGGCTTCTGCTGCTGCAGGCAAGGGTCAGCTGCAGCAAGCAGGGAAAGCTGTCAGCTGCAACAGGCAGAAGTTAGCTGCAGCTTGCAGGGAAAGCTAGCTGGCTCCTTCGCAAGGAGTGAGCCCCAGATAAAGGTGATGTAAAGGTGTTGGCAGAGGCAAAGGATGAGAGAGGGGTCTCTGTGTAGCTTCCAGCTGGTTTATTGCCAGGGGAAGATCCAGGGACAAAGACCAGGAAAAAGGGGAAAGCGCAACATTTTATACGGGGGTGGAACAAAGGGAAACAACCAATGGGGATCTGCTGCAGCGGGGATTACTGTAACACGCATATATCAAACCAGGAGTCCCGTGGAAAGGAAATATATATGGACAGATTCTTGGTAGATGTTTCAGAGATGTTTATTTCTCCAGCTGCATGGCTGGGGCTCTGCTCAGGAACTCCTCCAGTCACGGGCCAGACCTTCCCCCCCAG
>NW_008239080.1:9335735-9339656 GCF_000691975.1 Corvus brachyrhynchos
CGGAAGGAGGCTGACCAGGGGCAGGGAAACCCCGTGCCTGCCCTCAGGGCGCCTCTCCCAGGGCTACATGGCAGGGGGAGGAGACGCCAACAGGGATCGACTGAGGAGGAGGAGATAACAGGGGAATAACCAATGGGGATAACTTAGGGGAGAAGATTACATGAGTAGACCAATGGGGCATCGAAGAAGGGAGAACTTTCCAGAACTAATACATAACCAACTAGGGGAAATACATAAACATGAACTTGTACATAAAACTGGGTGGAGAACTCCTGAACCAATGAACTTAAAACATGAAAACTAAGAACCACTAGGAACATGGGAACTCGCTCTAACCATGGAGTGAGAATCAGAACTTTGTGTTCTGGAGGCCTGTCTACCAGTCTTCTGAAGGATCTGCTGCAGTGGCCACTGCCACCTGCCCTGCAACAGTTCCCCATCGTTTTGGGGTTGTTCCCCATCACTTTGGGATCGTTCCCCATAGTGTTGGGGTCATTCCCCATTGTTCTGGGGTGGTTCCCCACCACTTTGGGGTCATTTTCTGTCATTTTGGGGTCATTCCCCTTCCCTCCAGGAAGGATTTGGGTCCCTCCAAGAGGGGTTCAGGTGTCCAGGAATAATTCTCTGAAGGTGTGGGGGGGGGGAGGGGAGGGGGGATCAGGGGTCTCTCCTCTTCATCCAAGACGGACTCGAGTGTCCAGTGGTCACTCCCCACCGCTCTGGGGGAAGTCACTCCCCCTCACTTTGAGGTCGTTCCCCATCATTCTGGGAGTCACCCCCTCCATGTCAGGGAGGGATTCAGACGTCTAATGGTCACTCCCCACCACTCCAGAGGGGTCACTCCCCACCCAGCCATCCAGGGGCCTCCCCCTCCTAGTCTGGGAGAGGACCCAGCTCCTCAGGGCTCATCCCCCCTGACCCCGGGGGTCCCCCCTGGGCTGCGCTGGGGCCCCTCCCAAGGGGGTCAGTGCAGCAGGACCCCCCCCTCAGCCGCCCTGGTCTCCAGCATGTTCTGGGCCGTGGTCTTGCCATGCTGTTACTTGAGGTGGCGGCGGATGGCTGGCTTTGTGGGTGAAGCGCATGTCACAGTAGGAGCAGCGGTAGGGCCGCGCGCCACTGTGCAGGTTCAGGTGGTTGTGCAGCATGGATTTCTGCGTGAATGTCTTGCTGCAAATGCCACAGCCGTGCGACTTCACGCTGCGGTGCACGTTCATGTGTTGGTTCCAGTTGCTGCTGTGGTTGCACTGCTTCCCGCAGTGCAGGCACATGAACACGAAGTGCAGGGTGTGCATGTGGAACACCAGCTTCTCCACGCCCTGGAACGCCTCCCTGCACTTCCTGCAGCGCAATGACGCCAATGGGGTGCTCACCACCAGTCCCGTGCCTGCACCAGCCGCCCCCAAGGCGCACACACAGACCCGGCCACATTCTCCTCCTCATCCTCCTCCTCCTTGTCCTTGCCCTCGTCTTCGTCGTCCTCATCGTCCTCGTCTTCGTCATCCTCCTCCTCCTCCTCCCCCTCCTCTTCCTCCTCCTCCTCCTCCTCGTCCTCCTCCTCGTCCTTGTCCTTCTCCTCCTGCTCCTCCTCCTCCCCTACTCCTCCTTCTCATCCTCCTCCTCCTCCTCGTCTTCGTTGTCGTCATCGTCCTCCTCGTCCTCCTCCTCCTTGTCCTTGTCCTCATCCTCGTCGTCCTCCTCCTCCTCCTCATCCTCCTCATCCTCCTTGTCCTCGTCCTCCTCTTCTTCCTCATCGTCCTCGTCGTCGTCCTCCGTCTCCCTCTTCTTCTCCTCCTACTTCTCCACCTCCTCCTCCTCGTCTTCGTCATCCTCGTCGTCCTCATCGTCGTCCTTCTCCCTCTCCTTCTCCTCCTCATCCTCCTCGTCCTCGTCCTCCTCCTCCTTTTCCTCCTCCTCTTCCTCCTCCTCCTCCTTGTCCTCGTCCTCGTCTTCGTCGTCGTCGTCCTCCATCTCCTTCTCCTTCTCCTCCTATTTCTCCTCCTTCTCCTCCTCCTCCTCCTACCTGTCCTCGTCCTCGCTGCAGCCACGTCATGGAGCACAGCACCACTGCCTCGTGCCCCTGCAGCTGGAAATGCAGCACCTCCGCACATGACTGATTTATTAAAATACGAATATTGATCTAGTATCGATATCCAACTGAGACGGACAAAGAGTCTCTAACGGTTTAAAGTTAGAAAGAGTATGTTTATTTGGCGCCAGGCACTGCGTGGGATAGCTCCCTAAAATGCCGAGCCCCAATACAAACAAATACAAAGCTTTTTATTTACAAAAATTATGAATATCTCCCTGCTCCTCGTCCTCCTCCTCCTCCTCCTCTCCTCCTCCTCTTCCTCCTCTTCCTCCTCTTCGTCCTCCTCCTCCCCCTCCCCCTCTTCCTCCTCCCCCTCCCACTCCTCGTCCTCCTCTCCCTCCTCTTCCTCCTCCTCATCCTCCTCCTCCTACTTATCCTCGTCCTCGTCTTCGTCATCGTCGTCCTGCTTCGTATGGAAATGAGATTAAATGTCATTAAGCATGTGTAATGTATTCTCTGAATTGAGTCAGTGGTCTCGAATTGGGTCAGTGGTCCCAGACAGATGAAGTAAGCTCATCTCCCTCATTTTGACCTTTCTCGCCTTTTTGAACTTTAACAATCTTAATTACTTTAGTGACCTCCAAATTTCCTTTTGCGTGACTTTTGGATCGGTTCTCACAGAGGGAGGAAATTGGTAATTGTCTCTGTTCCCTAGACTAACTTATCAATGTTTCTGTTCCTCATTCTAAGCACAGCTGAACAAACATACAAGTGACAGATCATCAATTATTCAGTAATCAATTACTAACATCTTGAAAACCATTTCAAGTCCAGCTCTCCTAACTATTAATTAACTTTAGCCAGGCCTCAATTCCCTCCTATTCTAACTAATTTCAACACAGCTAGCCTATAACTAAAATCCTTATGTTTCATTTAAATCTGTTTCACGACGACATGGCCCAGCACTGGCAGGGAGCTGGGAGGTACTGGGAGGGCTGGGAGGGGGGTTAGAGGGACTGGGGGGCACTGGGAAGGACTGGGAGTGGGGTTAGAGGGACTGGGGGGTGCTGGGAGGGACTGGGAGGGGGGTTAGAGGGACCGGGAGGCACTAGGAGGGACTGGGAGTGGGGTTAGAGGGGCTGGGAGTGGAATTAGAGGGGCTAGGGAGCACTGAGAGCAGGGTCACAGGGACTGGGAGGGACTGGGAAGGACTGGGAGCAGTGTTAGAGGGACTGGGAGGGACTGGAGTGCACTGGGAAGGGGGATGTGGGGACGGGCAGGGACTGGGAGGGACTGGGAATGGGGTTAGAGGGACAGGGAGCGGGGCTGAAGGGACTGGGTGGGTTGGGGAAAGACTGGGAGGGATTGGGAGCAGGGATACGGGTAGTGGGAGAGACGGGAAGAGGGACTGGAGAGACTGGGAGGGATTGGGAGCAGGGATACGGGTACTGGGAGAGACAGAAAGAGGGACTGGAGAGACTAGGAGGGATTGGGAAATGGATACAGCAACTGGGAGCAATGGGAAGGAGGACTGGAGGCACTGGAGGGACTGGGAACGCCCCTGGGGCACTGGGGGGGAGCACTGGGAGGGTCACCAGTGGGACTGCGAGCACTGGGAAGGGGCGATGGGCGAACTGGGAGAGTTAGAGGAGAGCACTGGGTGCACTGGGAGGGCTGACTGAGGAGACTGGGAGCGCCAGAAAGGGTTCCTGGGAGCTCTGGGGACAATGGGAGCTCTGGGAGGGAGGCCAGGGAGCATGGGGGAGGTCACTGGGAGTTACTGGGAGCACTGGGGGGGGTTGCTGGGAGGTCACTGGTGCCGCTTACTGGGAGCACTGGTGGGGGAGGGCAGCTCTGGGAGTCACGTGGCTGCACCTGCAGGGGGGGAGGGG
>NW_008239080.1:9339842-9376598 GCF_000691975.1 Corvus brachyrhynchos
ACCCGGCCGCAGACCTCCCCCCTCCCTCCTCACAGTGCCACAGGGCATTGTGGGATACAGGCGGATCCAGCCACAGACCCCCCCCACCTCACAGCACCGCGGAGCATTGTGGGATACAGGCGGACCCGGCCTCAGACCTCCCTCCTCCCTCCTCACAGCACCGCTGTTATTGAAAAAGGTGTTTGTGCTTGCAATCTTACAAAATTAATGAAGGAAAACAAGTCTTATCATTTTTGGTTAGAACTGTTGGTAGCTTTGCGTATTTTTGAAGAACAATATTAGAAAATGTTGTGTGAGTGCAGTTTGTCATGATGCGGTAGCCAACTAGGCAGCATTTTCTTTGGCAGTAGAGAGAAGCCATCCTGGGAAGGTATTATGTTCCACTGGAATAATGTTAGGATCCCACTCCTGACATCAATTAAGGTTACGATCCATTGGAATAATATTAGGGTCCAGTTGTTAAAAGATGACTGCCTGAATTAAAAGACATTATGCTAAAGTCAATAATATGGATTGTATTTAACAGCAAATGTGAGAGGGAGAGGTAGAAATAGGAACGGGGTGGGGAGAAAGAGAGAGAGACAGATTATGGTCACCACGACATCTCCCCCGGCCCTTCTTCTTCTCAATGGTGGGATCCCCAGAGTATTTTTCTGGAGACACCACTTCTATACAGACCAAGTCATAGAATGACAGAATCAACTAGGTTGGAAAAGTCGTTTGAGATCATTGAGTCCAACCTCTGACTTAACACCACCTTGTCAACTACACCATGGCACTGAATGCCACATCCAGTCTTTTCTTAAACACCTCCAGGGATAGTTACTCCAGAGACGTACATGCTGTTCCCACAACTTGGGATGGTATGTGTGTAAGCATTTGCTTCCTTTCCCACAGTTTGTAATGATGGGAATTTTGGTCCAAATAGATTACCCAGATCTGCCTCACCAGGCTGGCATCTTCCTGTTGTTGCATCCATGCTTTTCCCACAGTCTGCACAGTGGAATCTTGTCTGGTGTGCTAATTCCAAACATTCCACCTTTTGTAGGCCTGAAATTAATGCCTTCCTGTTTGCCATCTGTGCCTGTTTTGGTGGCTTATTTTGTGAGAACTTCCTCCTGTGACAGTGCTTCGAAACAAGTTTACCGTGTTAAGTCCTGACAGAAGGATACTGTAGAGACTAATCTGGAAGGAAGGACTGCATAAAGGAAAAGGAAAGAGTATGTAAACATTCAGCCACTGGGAGCTGTGAAAGCAGGAGAATGGATGGAAGCTTCATGCACTGTAGCAATGTCTAAATTACTAGGACAACAGTTTTCTTTGGCTCTGGAGGGAAGTCCTACATTGGTTTTGTTGGCTGTAGGAAATTTCATAACTGAGGAGTATCGTTTTTGTTAACAGGGACTTTTTATGAGTGATTCAGTACATCATCTGCAGTTCATCTTTTCCACATTTCTACATAGTGCCATATATGAACCTGGACAGATGTTAAAAATAATTTATCCTTAGACAAAGATTTCTGTAAGCCAAAACAACTGAAAACTGAGATGGAACTACACTTAAGAGGAAACTTGATCTTACATAGGGTATCAGGAAGCAGGCCTTGTTTTGCCCTGATGTCCCTAGTGTCTGGATATTTTTACTTTGCAATCCAAGTCTGATTCCTACAGATACTGTGGAGGTAATCTACACAGGCAGTTTCCATGCCAATGTGCTTGGTTTCATTATGATGCTCTGAAGTCTGTAAATATTAAGAAAGAGTTTAGACTGTTCTAGGGGAAAGTAAGTTGTAAGTCAGAATTTATTTGCATGTCTGAAATTTCAGGACAGAGGTAATTGCTTCCAATGTTACTATTACCAATATAAAAATACTTACATTAAGGGGTTTCAGTTTGGGTTTTGTATTTGGCTTGTTTTGATTTTACTTGACAGTGATTGTTGAAAGATTTTTCCTTTTTTTTTTTTTTTTGTGTCTTTGGCCTTTTAATAAAATATTACTTTGTCTAAACTGGCCTTTGCCAACACATGCCTGTGTCAGCTCTCGTTGTCCCTTATTGAATCAATTTTAATTTGCATCTGCTCTATCATGTCCATAATTTGTCTTTCACAAAGTCATGGCTCATAGCTTCATTAATCATGCCAAAATTTCTGACTTTCAAAGTTTCTGTGGATAGCTTGGGTGCTGATGGAGTGGATTTTAGTGTTGAGATTCATACTTGTGTTGTAGTGTTTTTGAATTCTGGACAGGCATGTTTGCTTTTCATCATGCAGACACTCATTCACTGACTTACTTGGGGAATGTCATGCATATTTACGGAAAGGAATTTCTCATCTAAAGCTTGAATACATTATTTGTAATTACTATTATTATTGATTATGTCAATGTTATATTGCTATGGCTGTGAATGTGGTTGTTATTTTCCCCTAAAACTGGAATAATAATTTCAGAATCAGAATTGCTGTTTAACACACTTCCACTGGGTGACTGTGGACACATTGCTTAGAACTTATGAGTCGGTTTTTTTCTGAGTTTAGGCACAGTGTCTAAAAATCCATCTGGGCTAAGAAATGAGACCAGGCCACCCCATACAGAACAGATATCCATCTACCACAATGAAAATGGTTAGAAAATCATCTGGTTTGAATATGCAGAGCATAATAATTCTGTTTCCTAATTTCCCTGTACTTGACTTTGCATGCTTCCAGTACTTTTTGTACCTGTCTCAGGAAGTAATTAAAATTTTAAAATGAAATTTGATTATGCATATCACATCTAGCTACATGCAAACCTAAAGACATGAGTTCTTTCTTTCTAGCTGTGTATTTCAACAGGAAAAAGCCTTTGCTCTGTAACTTCAATGAAAGAGTACTATGGAGTAAGCTACCTTCTCCCATAAGTATTTAGGAACATTTCATCAAGGGAAATACCTGTTATTAAAAAAATCCCTAATTTACATGTTCAAATGAGACTGCTTTTCAAGTTTCTTACTCACCCATCTGAAGATAGAGGGAAAAATTCTATACAATGGAATCTTGTCTATTACATTTACATATGCTGGTGAACAGACAATGGAAGTGTGGAAGTTTATCAATTTGACTATAGAACACAATTTCTAAAATATATTTATAAAGTCAACTTGAACACGATTATAAACATACCAGTGAGAAATACAGTTGAAGCCAAAGGAAGATAGATAAAATTTGCAGAGACATTCCTTAAGTTTCTATTCTCTTTTAAGAACTATTTAATGGTTAAACTGTTATTTAAACTGTAATCTAAGTTTTTATTTCAGGCACATGATCTGAAATAAACCCTATGTTCATTAAATGTGCTTTTCTGAAAACATGTTGTACTGTTCATATTAGAAATGGGGAAAGAATAATAAAACTGGGAAAGCTAATAGCAGGCTCTCACAATTATTTATATAATTATCTTGTCTGTAATGCAGACTAATACCAGTATAGATCCCACGAGATATTATCATTGATATTATTTAATTTATGGAATAGGAGTTATGTCACAAACCCCAAATTTTGTTCTCTTTACTTTGCTCATTCATATTACATGAATTTATTCTTTATCACATCTGAAATCCATTACCATGTTACTCATAGCAAGTATTCATAAATTGTATTTTTTATTTCCTCTCTCTGAAGGATAGTAAATATATATGACAACTCATCTCAAATTTTAGGTTGAATTTCAGCATTTTTCCCATTTTGAAAATTAGGTTTTCAAGGTACATCTTATATTTGCTACAGAGACACAGTTTACATCAACTATCTCAATAAATTATAACATTTTTCATTTTGTATAACAGGAAATAGAACGCAGACCTGTCCTTAAGGATAATTTTAATGTAATGTAAAACACAGTATGGCTATGTATAATTATGAATTTCTTCAATGAGCTTTGTTTATGGGAAGTGACCGTTCTGAACTACAGTAGTACATTGAAAGTTGTAAGATGTGCTAGATTTTATCAGAAAAGAAAGGGTTTAATCTTTCTTAAATGATAATTTAAAGATTTGCTGATCTTAGATTATCTTAATCTGTCTTGCCTAAGCAAAGTTAGATAAGGTGACATACTGGGTGGCAAGACTTACCAGGGAGAATTTCAACATGACATTTGGGAAATAATCATAACTAAACAATTCATTTTACATAGATTGCCAATACAATTTCAGATAATGTATTACCCATTCTGATGACATGAACAATTTCTTTGCCACAATTATTTTGTAACATCTTTGAATTTTTAAAATTTATTTTTAAGAAAGTGCATTTAATCTTCCTGGGCCAGAAAGGGACTAAATCTAAACCAGGAGTTTCTCATCAATGGTATAATGAGTAAGAAAGAACAGTGGATGTGTCAGTAAAATTAACAGCTGCTATGGCACTCAGAGAACTATAAACACTTACCAGCACAGAAATTAGTCAAAAAGACAGGGACAGATTGATGTATAAATAACTGCTTTTGATTTAGCCGAGCACTACATAGTTAAAAATAATTAGCATTTTTCTCAAAAAGAGTGAAGAGTGTGATAAATGCTAAGATTTGTAGAAATTTAAAACACTTCAAGAAGATTTTTTTAAGGGGCTGGTTAAAACTTCCAGGAAAGAGATTTCCAAGAACAGTTTGAAAGGATAGCCTTTCACACAATGGACAATAAACTGAAGATTTACTAAACAAAAACTTCTTCTATCTTACTTCAGTTTTAAGTAGAATAAATTAACTAAAATAAAATAGAATAGATTTATTCTGTCATACTACTAGACACTGAAAAGGAGAGACAGGGCCATATATTACTCTTAGTTTCCACTACTGCACACGGTAGTATCTCTGCAGAAGTTATTTAAATGTCATTGGTTTTATTCCAAAGTAACTAAAAGGGTTTAGCTAATTGTTATTAACCAGTTTAACACAGAAGACCAAAGGAAACTAAGCCTCTGTGAATAAAACAGATCAGACCCAGAAAGGTTCGAAATATACCCAAAAAACATGATTAAAATCAAACAAGGTTAGATGTTGGTGTCAAAAAAAAAAATTGATATATTTTATTTAATATTAAAAGAGGCAAAGAGAAAGGAAGAGGAAAGAAAGAAAGGAATGGAAAAAGAGGTGTGTGCAGGGGTGGGGGGACAGGGTCCCAGTGACGTCTCGTTGCTCCCCTCTATCTTCTTGGTGGTGAGGGTCCCCTGCCGCTGAAAGTATAGAATCCAATGGATTAATATACGTTTGGGCAAGGTGGGAATGCCCAGGTGCCTCCCCTGGAATGGGCAAGTTTGACACTGTCCCCTGCAAGACTCTGGATCTGTTGCGTCACGTGCAGTGCTCTGGGAACCCCTTCGCGGGGGGCCTTTGGTAGGCTGTGACACCCCCTCTGCTGTCATTCACGTGGATGCAGCTGTTTCCGGGCTCAAGGCCCCCACAGCTGAACTGGTGTGAACAGCAGAGGATGGGTGTTAACTGCATCTGACCAGAGGCTTTTTCACTACACACCCAAGACCTCTCCTCCTCCCCCCACGCTTTGGTGTGAGGATCTGTGCAAGCCTCGAAGCTGATGACCCTGGGACTGTGGTCTCCACCCTGAAGGTGCTAAGCTTGATCCCTCTCTGAAAGTATTCTTCTCCCCCTGAGTTACTTTATCTTCATCAAGGAGCAATTCAGGTCCCCATTCAGGGTTTTGGTGGTTTTCTCTGCAGGTTTTGTACAGTTTTGCTGTAATAGGCAAAAGTCCTTCATGAAGATTTTTAAGCCAGAAACTATAACATTTCAGTCTTCGACTTTGATTATAAAGAATAACATCTGTTGGCTAATGCACAGGACCTACATTCTTCAGTTTGGTGAACATCCAGTAGTGGAATGCCATCAAAACAGCTTTTCTGAAGAGTAATTTCTTCATTGAAACTACTCGTTGAAAACCACTGAGTTTAATTTTTGCATCCATCATTTTGATTATTGAATATTTGCTATAGCTGTCCAGTGTTTACTTTGGGAACATTTTATACATACTGTACAAAATAATACATGCTGTGTTAATCCTCTTTATGTGTATTACTGCATGACCTGAGCCAGTTTATAATTTGTGCAGGATTAAAATCATTATCAAGCATATGCTTTGTCAGTTTGGACAAAAGACATAAGTAACACTTGGATATTGATTTACTAAAATATGGATAAGGATCTAGTATCGATATCCAACTGAGATGGACAAAAACTCTCTAACAGTTTAGAGTTAGAAAGTGTATGTTTATTGGGCGCCGGACAGCTGTGTGGAATAGTTTCCTAATACCCAGTGACAAAATATAGACGATTACAGAGTCTATTTATCCACAAAAGTTATGAATATCCAAAATACAAATACATATTTATAACAATGACCCCTCCTAGTCTCCGCTTCGTATGGAAATTAGCTTTAATGTCATTAAGCATGCGTAGTATAGTTTTTAAATTGAGTCGGTGGTCATTATTAATTGAGGAGTGGCCTTAGGGATAAAGGAATAATAGTCTTCCTCATTTTGAACTTTCCACCTTTCTGGGTTTTGACAATACAAATGGCCTCTTGGGGAACATCCAGCTTCGTCTTTATGACTTCTGAATAGTATACAGATGGGAAAAATTAGCAATTGTTTAAATTCCTTTAGATCTATTTATCAATGTTTTCTGGTTCTCATTATAAACACAGCTAAGCAAATATAGAAAGACAATCATCTGCTACTTAAAAGCTTATTTCTAACTTAACTCTTAATCAGTCTCAACTGGACTCACTTCCTCTAATTAATTCTAGCAAAACTAATCTTTCACTAAAATCTTAGAATCTTAATATTTCTTTTAAAGTTTGTGTTTCAATATAAGTAACAACCTAATTTCACAAAAACAGGTTGTGAACCTAATCCAGTTCAATTCCAGATTCAAATTTATATGAACTTAAAAATAAATCACAAAGCTGGCAATTTCTTCAAATAGGAAATTAACAGTCATAAATAAAAGAAAATTGGAAAGATAACTTGAGACATCTTTTAATGGCCTTACAAGTAACCACCCCCAAAATACCTCCAGTGTACAGTTTTTCAGAAAATCAAGGGGCAGAACTGATAAGTGAAATGAGAGGATAAAAAATTCTAGTTAGTAGAAGTCTGAAAGCAACATGATATATTGACAATAACTTTAGAAGAGCACAGGCTGGCAAAATGTAGTATTGCTATAATTAACATCTAGGATAATACAAGCAATTTTTAACACCTTGTAGGCTTCTATTGATCATGGAACTTAGCATGATGATACTAAGCAGAAAATACAAATAAAACTTGCTAACAATTGTAAATGTTGATCAAACTATAAATTAAAGTAATGTGTGATAACACCTAAAGTGTTTACATTCAAGGATGTTGGTATGGTAATATTTATCAAAGTTAATTAGCTTTGTCAGAAAAGAAGCAATATCCAACAAGCTTCTAGAACTAGTTAATAAAATGTCAGCCTTAGTGGGATTTATCTTCATAAAAATTCTTTACTGTTCATATATTAATATTACCCAAACAATCAGTCAAGACTGAGACAGCTCAAGTATAATTAGGTAGAAGTGCTGGATAAATAAAGTGCTGGATTTAGTTAGTACTAAATCATATTGAGAAACAAGAAATTACAGGTATCACATACACCACCAGCAGATATTTTCTGAACTGAACCCCCAAAACAAGTTCATCTATAAATATTTAAATACAAACATAATGTAATGTTAAATATGCATCATAAAAGACAAGGCTTTTCATATGAAAGTAGCAACCAGAAATTGGGGACAAATAATGTCATTCAGTAGATTATTCAATAAATCAAGATACAGAATTTGAAAGCATCTGAGAATCTTGTATATGAAATACCATACAATTATTATATTCAAATCTGTGTATATTTTATTTTCTGATGCAGATAAGGATAATATTACACTGTTGCACAGAGATAATCACAGCGAGTAGGATGTAGATGATATCTTGTTAGTTAATGCTCTGTTGAAGCAAACTCAGGAATTTGATCATAGAATCATATAATGGTTTGGGTTGGAAGGGACCTTAAAGATCATCTAGTTCCAACCCTTCTGCCATGGGCAGGGACATGTTTCACTATATCAGGAATTTCTTCCTAAACCCTAATCTAAACCTGCTGTTTTTCAGTTTGAAGCCATTCCCCGTTGTCCTGTCACTAGACGCTCGTCTAAATATTGCCTCTCTGTCTTAGTGCAGGCTTTCTTCAGGAAGGCTACAGTTAGGTCACCCAAAGCCTTCTCCTTTCCAGGCTGAATAATCCCAATTCTATCAGCCTTTCCTGGGTGCTCCATCCCTCTAATCATTTTGATAGCTCTGGACTCACTCCAACAGGTCAACATTCTTCCTGTGCTAGGGCTCCCAGAGCTGGATTCACTACTGAAGATGGGGGTCTACCAGAATGGAGTGGAGGAGCAGACTCCCCTCCCTCGTTCTGCTGACCACGCTGCTTTAGATGCAGCCCAGGACACGTTTGTCTTTCTGGGCTGTGAGTGCACATTTCCAGGTCATGTTCAGCCTCTCATCCACCAGTGCCCTGAAGTCCTTCTCAGCAGGGCTGCTCTTGATCTGGTCATTCCCCAGCCTGGATTGATACTGGACCAACCCAGGTGCAGCACTTTGCACTTCGTCTTGTTAGACCTCATGGGATTCCCATGGGTCCACTTCTCGAGCTTGTCCAGGTCCCTCTGGATGGCATCTCATCCTTCAGGTGTGTCAAGTGCAACACTCAGCCGTGTATAAAGCCTCTTACTTATTGTGAAGAGGCAGCTGGAGGGATGAGGTGGGCAAAGGATTTCACTTTCTACCATGAGCATGGACTACCCTCCATTCACTCCTTTCTTTACAACTGCTGCTTTCTTCTTGCTGAGGGATGGATAGAGCATCCCCTTTATCTTGAATTGTTTCGGCTGGATGCTGCTGTTCAGGGAGGCCAGAGCTTGGTTCCAACAGCCTGTCTGCCTTTCTGAGTTTGCCTGACCTTGCTCCCAAGAGGGTGATGACACAAATTGAACTCTAGAGCCTGTAGGGTATCTGCACCATGCCTGCCTGAACTGCCACACCACACCCTGGGCTGCTCCTGCTCCCTGGGTGCAGCTTTTGTATGGACATGGTGGGTGTAATCTCTGCTGACTGACCACACTGAGGCAGAGCTGTCTCTGAGTCATGGCTCCACCATGGAAGATCTATTAAATGAGAGAAATATTTGCTTCTTTTAGTTATGGATATAGAACTGATGCCATAAAGATTTTTTGCCTTTTCTTTTATACCCCTGTTATACCTTTTTTACAACTTCTGTATTCTTAGTGCTTTTTGCCTACATTCTTGGACTTGTTTGTCAAGCTAAGAGACTAAACATTTTAGAAGCTTTGTAGTTAGGGGTCAGTGTGCCCCAGACCCCAAAATCCTCTCCAGAACACATTCTGTAAACTAAGATAGAACCATCCAGGGGAAGGCTCCTTGGGGAGGGGGGCTCACTTGAGCCTCTCATTGGGGAATCTTTGATAGATATGCTAATTAGTAAAACTGTAATGTTATACCCAATCTTTTGGGGGGGCATTTTTTTTCTGCGAGGTGCATTTCGATGCATATGACCTGGACGTGTGCACCTAAGGATCCTTAAAATAAATACTAAGGTAAAATCCCTTTTCCCCTTCTAACCGTGTATAACTCTTGATTTTAAGACCAGGAAAAGGCATCAGAACAAGTGGCAATATTCTCCTGAAACTCTGAAAGTTTACAGAGTAGAATAGCTATGCAGGAGATCTCAGTGGCAAGAAGTGATCTAAGACCAAAAGGTATCATTTGAAATGGTGACTCATATGTACACGATGTTTCATTCAGGGATCTGAATTAGTTTTCATAGGCTGTACATATGAACTGAACATTGTCAATAGATGGTGAACTTCAGGGGTGACTACTTTCAAAAGAACACTGAAATCCTAAAGGTAGAGGCCACAGACAATTGTTGCAGTGGGGATCCTGCAACATGCATATACCAAACCAGGAGTCCCGTGGAAAGGAAATATGCATGGACAGACAGATTCTTGATAGCTGTTTCAGAGAGATGTTTATTTCTCCAGCCGCATGGCCGGAGCTCCATTCCAGTCACGGGACCAAGGGTCCTTCTGCCCGCGCAGGGAACACAAACCTACCAATGGGGAATGAGGCTGAGCAGGGGCAGGGAAACCCCGTGTCTGTGCCCTCAGGGCCCCTCTCCCAGGGCTACACGGCAGGGGAGGGACCCCAACAGACAATCTCAGAAATGACAGGAGTTTGAAAAAACATTAACAGTTGTATATGTAAGAAGTGAGGAGGGCTATGGGCCTACTAATATACATATTTTTTGCTCATGCATATGCATTTTTAAGAATATTAATAGTTACTTCACTTCTTTAGAAACTACTTGCTGATGTATCTTCAATTAACACTTTATTAGTCCATAACCTCATTTTAAACTTTATCTGCCTTTTAATGGGGATGGATAAAGTTCAGCTTTTAACTATGGAATATTTTTTATACTGTCATGCTAATATAGTAACACTAACTACCATAGTCCTGATACAAACATTAAAGAAGCCCAGTGGGAGCCTAACCTTTAACACAAATGAACTGTGAGTCTAGACATAAAGGCAGAATTGTTCTCCATATGACTTGAGATACAATAAGGAGTATAAAAATACACTCCATGATATTACACATTTACATAAGGTGTAGTAAAATATACTAACATGTCTCCAAGCAATAAGTGAAGAACACAGAGAAATTGATATTCTAATTTTGTCTCATAAAAAAGATGTGAGGAAATTAAAAAGTCACCCAGAGGGAACTCAGACTGAAATTATCAAAGAAGCAGTGGAAAGTAGTTGATGAAACAAATGAGAGAAAACAAAGGTGAAAATTAGGACAGAGAAAATTCAGATGGATTTTGGTTTTACTTGAAACTGGACCTTTGGCCATCAACTGAAAGGAAAAGATCTGTTTTGGCTATGTCTGTAATATATTTTCATCATAGCATCTTACATGTTCACCTAAGGTAGTTTCCTTTAAAGGTTTAACCCAGAAGAAACATGAGATGAAGAACAAGCTTCAGTGTATACAGTGCCAAAAAAGAGTTGAACATGACTATGATAATAATATAGGAAAAGGAAAGCAGTACACTCACTTCCATTTTAAAGATAGGACTTTAGAGTTGAATACTTTTAAAGTAGAGTACTTGTTTTGGTTATTTTTTTTCTTTTCCTGGAAGCTGTACACTTTTTATGATTATATTAACAACAACCGTTATGATGAAGATGGTGATGATGATACTACTACTACTACTAATAATAATAGTAAATCAAAACAATAAAAGACCAACCTCCTTTGTTGAAGAGTAGGAGAAGAGTATTGAGACCAATCCGAAGCAAGTATTTTAATTTTGCAGGTAAATGTTTTCTCAGAAACAGTAAGTTCCAATAGACTGCAATAGTGAAGTATGAATCCACAAAATATGTCAAAAGGAGAAAAGGGTTTGGTTCTTTTATTATATTATTTCATTAGATTGCTGTGCAACTGAGTGAAGATCAGCAGAAATTTTTTTATAAATTCCTGATGAAGAACAAAGTTGTCTAACGTAGGATAAGAGGAGAAAAGTGTATGTACCTCAGCATTCCCCTGATGAGATTTCTTCACCTTCATTTACATTTTCCCTGTACTACAAAAGCTTAATTTCAATTACTGAAGCCAAAATTCAGGTATAGACTAGTAACTACTGATGCTATCTTAAGGAACATTTGTAGCATCATACAGGCAATTGATTAATTACATATGTCAAAGGAACGTTACAACCCATTAAAGGAAGTATTTGGCAAACACTGAGACTTCAGTTAATCCTTCTTGCTACATAAATCTCCTTATTAAAAAGATGGCTTCATCTGATCCTTGAAGCACAGAAGAAAATAAATAAAATGTCACACTGAAAGTTAAAATAGACATCTTATTTTTCCAACTTAATCTTTTATGTAGAGTCCTTCTACATACAGCATAGGACATTTCAGATATCCAACTTATATTATGGATAATGGGAAAAATAGCAATATTTTACTAATACGCTTTGGTTTTCATCCATGTTTGCAAACTTGGGTAAGGAAAATCTTTCACCCTATTTTACTTCTAAATCACAGAATAAACTTACAGAAACACCAATTGTCGAGGTCATATTACAAGGAAGGGATTATCTAGAAGTGAGTTTTCTACTCTCTACTGGTTAAAAAGTTACCTTGTTATAGCTTGCATAGGCTCTCTGACACGGGAGGATTACTTTCTGTTAGCTTTAACCTTGTTCTTTGCTAGCTGTTTTAAATCATGTAGAATGATGTCATACTGATAAAATTAAGTACATCTCTGAGGACAAACTAAGAGTTTGATTCATGATGGAAGAAATGGCTACCATAATTACTGCTGGTGATTTAGGAGTAAGTGAGGAATAAAACACATTCAAAATAATGCTCATTGCCATATCTTATTTATATTTCACTCTTTACAAAATGGTTTGCCAGAGTTGATAAAATCTGACTAAGGCTAACATGGTAAAGAAGACACTAAACTAGCTTCTCATTGCAGAGCAGAGCAGAATTTTACCCACGTCGAGCAAGGAAATAATTTCAGAGTGAAAATTGTCCAGTGCTATTGTCCAGTGTCAGTACTACACTGAGGTACTAGGTCTTGAATCCCAGACCAATATGAGAAGGAAGATAGTTAACTTAGCACTCCTGGATCTACAGTTCTGCCATTATCACTAACACATAAAGCATTAGCATATTGTAATGGGAAATCACTCCCACAGTCAAAGATTAAAATATTGCAGACAAACAAATAATACACTATAAATCCCAGATGGCAGTGGCCAGAAAAAAACTACTGTAAAACTAGATTTTTTTTTAATGTACCCAACCATTTGCAGTGCTCCCACCCTACTTCACAACTGAACAATATAAAGACTTGGCACTCTTGCATGAATTTACCTTATATAATAAAACTGTGCAGTATATTCAATACACAATTATGATGAGCTGTGCCTTTTTCATAAGTACAATACATCAGTTGCATTAACAAATTACACCCAACTGAACCATAAACTCTATTACTTCTTTCAAACAATCTCAATAATTTAGAATCCTAGATTATTGCAATGACTCTTTAGATGGCCAAGTTGACACAAAGAATATTGTGCCTCTCACAGCTTTTACTAGGGCTTTTTTACTGCCTCCAAAGTCAAAGTGAAAAAATGTCTAAGTTCAATAAAAGTTCAAAGGGTTAGCAATTTTAATCACACAGCATTTTCAAAATGTAAGAATTTATAAAATTGGTAATATCCCAGTTTTACAAACTTTAATATATAAAGAAACTGCTATTTCCAAGCAAAGTCGAAAGCATAAATGGTGTGGTCAATACTGAAATATTAATACAGAGTAGGACCTATTTTTATATTTCATGTAATCTCTTGTATAAAACTACATGTTCCTAATAGATCTTACAAATATTTTCAAATTACTATGTCTGTCCTGAAATATTTAGCCCCGCAAAAATACATAAAATATATTACTCATATGCTATGATTTACTGATTTTTTTAACAAAGAATAACCTGTTGTTGTTTTTTTTTTAATTAAACTACACCTTGGAATTTTATTACTGCTTTTTAAAAAAATAAACAAAGCTATTAATTTTGTAGGGACAACTCAGCTATAGAAAATTCTGCCAGCTCAGGCTTTAATCACATCTTTTGTAGTAATAAGGAAGTAAATATTTTGTGTGTTTTCCCTTCAACTGTCTAAAATTTCCAGAATTAAAAAGAAATTGGTTTTGGCTGAAATTACTTTGCAATTTAATCCTCACTTTTTCCTTTCAAGATCATAAAAATAAAACAAATACTAATTTCTAGGTATATTATTTCTGCAGAAGTTTCAGAAAGAAAGCATAATATGCCATACAGTAAAACCACCTCAAAGCAGATCCAACTAAAGCAGATTGCTTTAAAGAGGGCTGTTTTCCAAGTTCTGACCATTTCCAAGGATGTGGATTTCTCCAACATTTCCAGGAAACTCTGACCAGCTTCATGCTTAAAATGTTTTTTTTTCTTATGTCTAATCAAAATTTCCTGTGTTGCAACTTGTGCCTATTGCTTTTTGTCTTGTCACTATGTGCTTTCAAGTCTGTCTCCACCTTCTCTATACCATTATATAATATATATAATAAGGTCTCTCCTTAGTTTACTTTTTCCTAAGGCTCAACAAACTGAATTTCTTCTGTCTCTCCTCACATGGCACATGCACCAGAACCCTAATCATCTTGATCATATACAGCTGCATAATTCAAGTTCATCCAGGACTTTCTGGCGATGAGGAGGCCAAACTAGGTACAGCTCTTCAAGTACTTTCTCAAAAATACTCAATCAAGAGAGAGAATCACTCTGCACAACTGTCTAGCTACTTCTCTCCTAAGAGAATATGTGGTGAGCTTTCCTCTTTGCGTGTCTGACTCACCTTCAATTTGGAACTACCATTACTTTCCGTAATATTCCTTGCTATCCAGACAGCATGTAATCTGTCCTGTTGCACCGAATTACTTCATTCCAGATGAAAGAGTGCATTTTCTTTTATTGACACTCATGAGCCTTCTTCTCCTATGTCTTCTGCTAGGTTGTGTTTGTCTGAATGGCACCATGTTAATTGCTCCCCCTAGTTTGGTATTGACTCTTAAATTGCTGAGTACTGCAATCTGTTACGTCAACAAAGTTACGGAGCTGTATTGCTCTCAGTAGCAATCCCTGAGTAATACCACCAGAAACCAGCCAAAAGCTGGAATCATTAATCACACCCCTTTACAGCTTATGGCCCACCCAATTTTCCATCTACCTCACTGACCACTTATCCAGTCCATATGAAGCCAAGTTGACTACAAGCCTTGCTGTCAAAGAGCACAACATCCACAGCTCTCCTTTTACCCACAGACTTCATCTATCTCATCACAACACATAGTTGGGCGGGCATATTTTGCCTTTGGTAAACCCATTTTCTCTGTTCTCAGTCAGCTTGTACGAGTCCTCATGTCCTTTATGTTCCCAGTAATGGTTCCCAGGTGGCTGATTAAAACTACTAACCCAGATCCTCCTTCTTGATCTTGCTGAAGATGTGTGTGACATTTGATTTTCTTCCATCACACTATAATAAGAATTTTATAATTTATTTACATATTATGAAATATATTTAATCAGGTTTAGGAATATGTACTATTAAACAAATGATAATTTGGGAGTTGGTTTTCTTTAAATGTAGGGATTCTGAATTAAATAATGTGGGTTTTTTCCTCTCATCTTTAACTTCACATCATTAACCACAGTTTGTCTTACTTTCTGTGAAAGCAAAGACCATTATGATTGTTCAGAGAAATAGACAACAAAATTTTAACACTAGAGCAAATTGCAACATCATGAGCAAGTCAGCAAATGCTGGTGAATAAAAGCTATTAATTACTCCATTTGTCCCTGAAATGTTTCAATTATACTTTCCGTGGAATAATGCTAGTCATTGAAATGCTGTTGTGATTCAGGAAAGTTGCAGCTTCTTCTGCTTTTTTTTGTTTATATTATATATTCATGAAAAAAAGGAATGTGCTAAATTACACTGAATAAGAAGATAGAGCAGAATTTGATTTAGATTTAAGATATTTATGCTAATTTCATTGTTTTTCTCCAAAAAAAAAATCTTGAATGCCTCTTTTATTAGAAAGTCTTTGTTTTCATACAACAAATACTTCGATTTCATATAACAGGGTTAAGTTTTTCCAACTGTTTGATTTTAATTACTATTATTATCTACCAGACAGTATTCACAAAGTCTTAAATACTTTTCTTTAACAATCTTTAACAATTCTTTTACTGATCTAGTACAAGCTATTGCTATTGTAAATAAAGTATTTCGGTTACTCAAAGTTAGACATATTCTTCATGGTATAACTTCCAGGAAAAGTCCTTTACGGAGACAACACAAAGACAATCTCTCCGTACTTCTTACCCTTCAAACTCTTGCATTTGCATTTTCCTGTTCCCTCTTGTGATACTAAAAAACATCCACAGTTAATAGTAATTATTTTACCAGTACTTATTCCTGGAATCCTGTAAAGCCCAGCCAAGATCTCATTTATTTAAAATAGTGAGAGCTATATTCTTGGATTGCTTCAAGGAATTCTTTTGACTGAAATTTTGGTAATTTTTCTGTAGCAGTATTTGGAATTTAACAGTGTGAAACCTGTCTTCAGTTCCCCAAACACAAGAATACAAAACTTTCTCTGAGATACTTAGCTTGCATTGGACGGTATCTGTGAAAATGCTTTGGGGACACTTCAGCCATTTTTTCTTCTCTAAAATTAAAAGAAAGCATATTGAGGTGATTATTTGTTTTAGCTTGATTCATAAACATGTTTTATTTTATTCTGTAGAAATAAAATAAAAATTAATTTATGAAGATCTAGCCCAGGAATTTGCATTACACTATTCTAGAATTTATATTTTATTTTCTGAAAATCAAGAACATCAAACACAGTCCTGAAGACGTATTTTCAGAAGTGTTTTAAATAGTTATTCTGCTTAGGTCTCATTCAAGAACAGCCTGATGACAATGGAAAGGGCCTTTACTCTTTGTCTAAAATTCCTAAAATAGAATTATGCCTTGTTCTACTCATTTTGATAGTGCTTTGAATGTCGTCAAAAAACATTATAAAGAACATATTGTTTCCTAAATATGGACATTCATGCTTAAGTGAAGGAAAAGGAACAGAATTGGAAGTACATAGAAATTTAAGGCCAGAGTCAAATTCACTTGACTGTGATTCAGCTCCCATGAGAGGGTAAGACGTCAACCCTATATACATATTAGAAAACATTAATTGCTTTGAACTTCAGTGATCCTTGTGGGTCCCATCAAACTCAGGAGATTCTACTTTTTTTTTATGATTCTTTTGAAAACAGCAATCATACATTCAAGTTGAGCAGATTTGGTTGCTTGATTGCTGGTACTTTAAACACGAAAGTGTCTGTTTTTATCTTGGCTGTTGTCCATTCTGTTTTACACTCTGAAACATAATCTTATTACAATAATAAAAATTTTAATACTGAAGCACACCTACACTGGGTAGCATTACATGTATTGGTCATTGTGTTGTAGATTTGCTTTTCATGTGCCAACAAAGTACTGGAGTCTTATAAACAGGACAAATATTGCTTCTAACGGTCACATTTATCCATGTAGCAACAAGGATATTGCATTCCTAAAGTGCCAGTTATAATTCATATATTTAACCATTGATTCGTTTACCAATTAATGCTTTGACATACTTTATACTGTAATATGCTGTTATATATGTATCATTATATACTATTTGTATACTTTAATATACTCTAGTGAATATTCCTAATGTGCTCTACATGCTTTCTGACTGTAAGTGTTGCATAATATACAGCAAGAATATTGTAGTCCAAAAGTCCGGTGATCTATAGGGGCTGCTCTAAATAAGGAATAATCATTTATTGAATATTAATGCTGTTTTCTATTATTTTTGTTTGGGGGAGGATGGCAGTTCAGAAGCATAAGAGTATTTTTTGTAGTAGAAATCATTATGTATACTTTGTGATAGTAAATGACATTCAGAATGATGTATTTTCCTTAAATATAAATATTTTGCATATAGCCATTGCTGATTCAGCTGTCAGCAGTTGTAAGATATTTAAATTAAAAATGGAAGCAGTTGGCTTGACTGTTTTCAATTGGAAATCATAGTTATCAATGACATGACATATTTCAGAGTCATCTTTGTTGTGCATGTATCACCAAACACCAAAATACCAAAATTTTAGTCGTCTTAATTTTGCTTCATGTTAGTGTTACAATATCATAATATTTCCCCTTCATAGAGTAGTATCTATAGAAGTTTCATGAAAAAGATAACTAATTAATCTGTTACATTAATAGTTTATATGTTCTTCTTCAATTACAGAGCTTCAAAGTCAGCTACTCATAGGAATGTTTTTATACTAGAAAGCACATACATTTTTTTAAAAAATGTCTTCTGTGGCAATGTCAGTGGAATTTGGAAAACTTAGTCTCTGACATACCTAGAACAATGCAAATGTAAAGTATAGGTTAGGATCGGTACTCTGAATATATTCTAATTGTGGGAGGAGGACAATTCAATTAATGTAGAAAGGACTTCATTATTTAAGTCAAACTTTGCTGGTAAAAGGAGTGAACCTTTATCCTGTGCACCATGCCTCTTTTATGTGGCCACTTTCTACCTTGAATTGTTTGCCTATGGGTAACATAGCTCACAGGTGTAACTACTTCAGGTCAGTACACAGTGAACCAGAAATACATTCATTTCCATTCACTTTCCATTTCTTTATCTAGCTATATGCCTAAGAGAGAAGATAGATAGACACATGAATCTGTGCAAATAGTTGGTTCAGACAGTGCAGTTTTCACAGTTTAAAATGATCTAAAAGATTTAGTGTACAATGCTGAAATTTCACAGACAACAGATCAATTTAGTTGGGTAAGACGTATTTTCTCACCAAGACATTGGCTTAACACTAATAGCAGCATTTCTTTTGTCTATCTTAAGCAGTTAAACTCTACATTAAACTTTACATGATTGTGCCTAAGATTGATGCTCAGATGGCAAGTGTCCACTTCCTCATAAAATAATCTTCATCCACTTTACGTATTCTATGGCTTTCATTTTCTTCTTCAATATTAAAAAGATTTATTGAAAAATAACATATTCTGGACAGAGTTCACCTTGTCTAGCTCTTTGAAAGGTGTGGTAAAGATGATCCTGCAGATTTTAACGTGTATGTTTTTAGAAGTGTTAAATATTCTGCAGGGCTACTAAGAAATTAAATATCTTCTTTCATTGTGTTATTTGAATACACCATTGGATTATTTTTAAAAGCTAAAAAGTTTTTATTGAACAATTCCAACTTTGACATAATTATCAGAATTTTGAGGACTTCCTTTAGGTAGCAGAAAGTGCTATGAGACAGTTTTCTTCAGGGATTCCTTTGTTATAAATAATTTCACCAGTTTATTCTTATATCAGGAAATTCCTGTGTCATCATTGCACATGGTCCCAGTGAAATGCCACTGTTAACTTCTTTCTTCTTCATAACTTCACTGTGCTAAAAGTAGAGGTTAAGAGAATTTTCCTGTACAGTGTTGCTACATTGAAACCCAGGATCTCTTCTCAGCTATTTAAAGTGTTTCTAAACATTCTGATAGTGAAACCAACAATACCAGTCTATGGTGGCATCTTTGTAGAAGCTCCCATTTGCCTCCCATCTAGATAACAAGAGTAGAAGATATCAGTTTACAGGTACTTATGCAATTGCCACAAAAAAAGAATCTATTTTTTTTTCTACCTGTTTTGAGGCAACTACTGATTTTCAAGGCTGTGGTAAGATTACCTCATACTTAGGAAAATAATTGTACACTTTGGCCATTTGGCATAATTATTATAAATCACAGCTACTTGTTCTTCACTGCCCACAAGCAATATTCAGGTGTTATTATAAAGCTTACTCTATTTCCTAGAATAAGCTTTTTTTTCTCATGCATGCCCTAAACTGACCTAAGCCTATGTTATGATCCGGTTTAGACCCAGAAAAGCAAAGCAAGCTAAGTCTCTGAGCATAAACCGGAAAGAATTTAGAAGGTTCAAAATATTCCCAGAAATGAGATTAAAACCAAACGAGGTTAAATGTTGATGCCAAAAAATTGATGCATTTTATTTGATAGTAAAAGAGGCAAAGAGAAGGAAAGAGGAAAGTAGAGGAAAGTTAGAAAAAGCCAAGGTTACTTGAAAAGCATAGGATAGGTCACCACCACACTGTGCTACCTTTAGTGCCACCGAGATGGGGTGAGGGGAGCGAAGCAGTTCGAAGCGTCTGATCTGCCTTCTCCGATCTCTGGAGCAGTTTGGCTGGAAAGCGGCCGCCCGTCCTCCGAGCTGCAGGCGCGGTGCCCGCTCGCTGCAGCCGAGCCTTGGCCCACTCACGGTGCTCTCCCCATGGGACGCAGGAGCAGGGCAGGGGTTCCACAACTCACTCGTGATTCTGGTCCAGGGGTGCAGGTTCGGGGGGTTCTCCTCAGGCGGGCAACATCGGCTCCAGGAGGCCTCAGAGTGTCTCACAGCAGGGGATGGTGGTGGTGGCGGAGAAAGGCAAAGGTCAGGGACTCTGCCCCCTGCTTTTCCCTCCGACTTGCTGCGGTTTCGCCTTCCTTTTTATGGGCCTCAAGGCGGGCTACCCACGGTCCAAACTGACTGTATAATGATAAGCAGACAAAATGACGAGGCATTTTTGGAGTTTTTCAGGTTTAGAGCAGTCATGATGAAAAAGCACTTTTTGGAGCCTTTCAGGGGTTGAGCAGTCATAATGACGAAGTACTTTTTGAAGCCTTTCTTTTATTATTAGGCTCTTACAGCCTAAGAATCACAAGTCTAAGAATTTTTTAAAATTCCTATTGCTGTCTGTCAGTTTTGTCCGCTGAGGCATTGTAGAGATCAGTGAGGTCTCTGTGAGCCTTCTCTTCTCCAGACTAAACAACCCCAGTTCCCTCAGATGCTCCTCATAAGACGTGCTTTCTAGAACCTTCAGCAGCTTCATTGTTCTTGTTTATTGTTTTATTTTGGTTTAATTATTAAACTGCTCATCTCAGCCCTGGAGTTTTCTCACTTTTACCTTTCTGTTTCTCTGCTTTTCACTGGGGAAGAGTGAGCAGGTGGCTGTGTAGTGCTTAAGTTGCCAGTTGGGGTTAAGCTATGATATAAGGGAAAAAGAAAAACATAAGAACCACTGCATAATGACCTTTAGGAGACCTTGCCTTGAAATAATAATCAAAGTTCTGTTCCATGTTTGCATTTCCTTCATGATCTGTGCTCAGAAAGGAAAACACAGAAGTACCTGACACAGGAATAGATGTACAGAAGAGCCACTAAAATGGATTTAAATGTATTGTTTTATTGAAGATTCGTGACACAGTATTAGATTAAACAACAGAAGGTCACTTTCATTTCTGCAATCATCTCACATACATGGAACTCCCTCCCTTTACTGCTATGTGTCTATACCCATCTGGACTCAAGCTACAAGCAAATTCCATCTGGTTGAGATTTAGCAATGACATTGTCAAGCATGAAATACTGGACATTTGCAGATATCCACAGAAAATGTCTGCTACTCAGATAGAATGCTTTAATTTTTGATGTCTGCTTCTATGTTATTCAGCTATTTGCAATATTAAGCCTTCAAACAGGAGGCCAATTAACATTTTCAGCCTATGGGCAGGTGCCTCAACTTTTGCAACTGTGAGTTAAAATTGCAGAATATGATTTGGACCCTGGGCCCTTAAACTTTTACCTACAGAGGCCAGAGTAGGGTTTGATTTGTTTTAAGAGACTGTTACAGGAGGATTGTTAGAAATGACCTTATAACTGCAGCTATCTATTCCTTCCCTGTTGCATAATATTTGAATCTTTTAGGTCCCGTTCAAGCAAAAATTCTTGGGGTAAGTTGTCATAACTTACTGGTACTGAAAGGGGATTTACATTTTATCTAGAATATAGCCCACACATGTGCAATGGATTCAGCTGGGATGGAGTCAAATCTAAATAGCAGCTTGTATGCTGCTGTGTTTTAGATTTTTAACCAAAACAATGCTGGTAACACCAATGTTTTAGCTCTTGTTGAACAGCCTTTGCACAGCATCAAGGCCATCTATCTGTCACTCTGTCATCCCCCCCCCCCAGTGGGTGTGCAAAAGATTGGGAGGAATCAGGGAATCAGAACCATGCAGATGACCCAAATTACCAAAATAGATATTCCATGCCAAATAATGTCATGGTTAGTAGCAAAATGCAGGAGAGCTTGTTTAGGGAGTTTAGCTATCTTTCACATGGGAACTGGTTGGGCACCAACCTGTGTGTGGGAGGTGGTGATTGATTGTGTTTGCATCACTTGTCTTGTTTTGTCTTCTCTCTCTCTTTCTTCTTCTACTTTTGTTTTTTAAACTATTTTTATCACTACCCATGAGTTTTCTGACTCTTGCTCTTCCTTTTCTCCTCCCCTGTCACACTGGAGGCCAGGGTGGGGGAGGATAAGCAAGCAGCTGTGCTACAGAGCTGCCTACTGGGGTGAACTCACAAAAATGTGAAACAGAATATATTCAGAAAAGTATCAGAAGGTGCCATAGGATCTTTATCAATGTTGAATCCTCTGGATCTGCTTTTTTTGGATCATCTAGCAGAACATATGTTAATTTCAAGACTTTGAGATAGGCATGGAACATAAATTATCAGTACTGTTGGAGATGATGAGCTTACAGGTGATGACATTAGAAGTTTAGTAATGAAGGCAAGAAGTTTTGATTTGAAAATATGAAGCATTAGCCTTAACTTGTGTACTGAATAAACATACATTTGCATTTATGTTGAAACACCTGAAAATAAAATACTTTTTTAATATCTACATGTCAGTTTTCAGTTAAACTAAAATTACTTTCCATTCAAATAGAGAATGAATATATACATTAATTCAGATTAAAATATTTCAAGTGATTGAATATTCTTTTCAGCAGTTATGAGTACTTCATCTAATGGAATTCACTTTTCATGCAAAAAACTTTAAAAAAAATCAAAGGAAATGTTCTATAAAACCTTTTTTTTTTTTTTTTTGCAAAATATTCTTGATTAACATTCCAGCCATGTTAGTGTAAAATATACTAATTATAGTACTACTATACATGACACAGGTTAACCACAACTTACTTAAAAACTTCCTATGAAAAATATAGTTTATTCAAATTAGAAAAGCTTGTTCACCAAGTGTGCTCAAATAACTGACAGAAAATTAATTATGTTATTAGCCAAAGAAGCTGCACTTTATTTGCTAATATTTGCTACAAGATATTTTGTGCAATTGTCATGTTTTATTGCATAACTTTTTATACCCTGTAGTAGCTAAAACATCTGTGATTCACTGGGAATGTATTAAGATCTGATGTCAGTGTACTAATCAAGAGAATACAGTGAGAGTGGAGCACCTGACCATGCTTAGACAGGCTCTCCACCTGTATATTCTCAGCCTTGTGCTGCTTTCTAGCAATATATCGATACACATTAAGAGGGTAAGCTGAATTTGTAAATTATATCAATTGAATGGTATATATTTTTTCCACAAAGATCTCTTATTCATATAAATCAAAATAAAAATAAACTTCAGTTGCATCTATTCAAACCTGTAGTTGTCAATGCCTACAGAAGTTTTACAGCATCTACTTATATGTGCATCTTATCTCTATTGTTCAACATGGAAAACCAAACAATAAGAACAACACCATCACAGATGAAGCTATCAGTTTAAAACTAGTCAATGAAACTTTTCCAGTTTATAGGAGTTCATGCCTTTCATAGACGGATGCAACTGGCCATCTGGCAAATAGAATAAATGTTCTGTGAAGTTCATTTTTAAGGGAAAATATATTTAGAACCTTTTAACACTGTGCTATTAAGATAAATTAAGGATAATGAATTACTGTGCTGTACTTCAAAAACATAGGAAGCAGTAGTGTACTGGTCAGGCAAGAAAGTCTTCACCAAGTCAGCCAGGCTTAAAAGGACAGCTTTAAACTAGACTTACCTGAAGAAGGGGATGGAGTTTTGAGTAAAGAAAGAACCAGCGAATGCTGGTGTGTTAGGAACAACCCTGGAATTAGGTCATGTTTCTCTAAAATGGTGACACAGTCAATAGCCCAACTGAAATGAGTACACCGATGAAGTAGAGTAAGTCAAAAATACAGATGATAGAAGCCACTGTGCATCTAGAAAGCTAGGATCTAATCTCTAGTACTGAAAGCTGGTGGGATGAATTGCACAGCCAGAGCAAACAATCGTTATAAACAAGGAATTTATACAAACAGGCAAAGGAGAGACTGGGGCATGGGTTACTTTCAATATATCAAAACTGGATTGATTCCACAGACCTATCTTTGAAAAACAATGATGAGCAGGTTGAGAGCTTGTGGATGAAAAAAAGCCTTGTGGTTGATGTTCACTACTGGCTGCCTGATGAAGAGAGAGATGTTGACAAATCCTTCTTACTTCAACTACAGGAAGCACCATTCACCGATTCTGCCGGGGCATTCACATCTGCTGGAAAATCAGCACAGCAAGTTGTAAGAAATCCTGGAGGTTCTTTGAGTGCATCAAGGATAACTTTTTAATTCATGTGATAGTCTGACAAGAGGAGAAGCGTTACGAGACCTGTTGCTGGCCAACACAGATGAACTAATAAGAGATGTCAAGACTGCTGGCAGCCTGGGCTGCAGTGACCATGCCCTGGTGATCACATTCTTAATGCACATGTGAAGAGGAAGAGTAGAGTAAAGAGACTGAATTTTAGAACTTTCAGTTATTTGATGGATTTGTGGATGGAACCCCTGGGAAACTGGCCTCAGGGACAAAGAAGACGAACAAAACTGACTGTTCTTTAAGGAAATCTTAGAGTGCAAAAGCTCGTGATTATCATGTGTAGGAAATCAGACAAGGAAGGCAGAAGACTAATGCAGTTGGCTGATGTAGTTGCTAACCCTCTCTCCATCGTATTTGAAAAGTCACAGCATTCAGGCAAAGATCCCAATGACTGCAGAAAGGGAATATCACATCCATTTTTGCAAAGGGTAAAAGGAGAACCTTGAGTACTTCTCACCAGACAGCCTTTCAATATACGGAAGGGGGCCTGTAGTGACAGAACAAGGTGGAATGTCTTTAAACTGAAAGAGGCTATATTTAGATTGGACATAAGAGTTTTTTTATGATGAGGGTAGTGAGACACTCGAACAGCCTGCCCAGAGAAGTTGTGGGTGCCCTATGCCTGGAAGTTTTCAAGGCCAGATTGGATAGGGCTCAGAGTCTGGCCTAGTGGAAGGTGCCCCTGACCATGACAGGAACTAGATGATCTTTATGACCCCCTCCAACTCAAACCATCCTGTGATACTAGATTCTGTGATTCTATATTCTATGATTCCATTATTCTGTGCTTTTGAGGGTACAACACGCACAACTGCATTCACTATTGATGAAAAGACAAAGGAAGTTAGCAATGAAAATGGCTAGCTCTTACTGTGCATATGTATAAGTTGGCATATTGATTTTATAGGTTTAAAAAGCCAGAAAAAAATGCTTATTTCCATATTAATTATTTTGAGTCATTATATTCACTGCTTGAGGAAATTCTTCATACTACTTCTAAGCAATAAATAAATATTGGTTGTATGACTTTCATTTTAGAGTACTAAAAGAAAATAGCAATCTGTAGTTTATCTAAATAAATATTTTATGTTACTTATTCATAATAAAAAATTTACAGCAATTGCCAAAGTAGTTTTTTGGCAATCAGATGCTTTCAAAAACAAGTTATATAACTAAATTTTTAACTGCCACTAGAAAATGTATCTACGGGATTTCAATTAAACTAGAATATTTAAATTGTTCATTGTTTTATAATTAAATCTAGTATATAGAAAGCAAAATCAATGCTTAAGTAAAATGCCTTTTTAGAGATCTTTCATTGTTAGTGGCAAAATGTGAAAGACTGGAAGACCAACACCATATTTTTACTTCTTTATTGGTAGTTTTCAAGAAACTTTCAATGTATGCCTACAACCAAGAATTGTGCTACAGGATTCTCCAATAAGTTTATGAAAGACACAGTAGTGTTTCTGATCCCAAAGAAACCGATATGTTAGTATTTGGTTTTTTCAAATGGCTTCTGTAAATTCTGGCTGCCATCAACCTCTCTGCATATACACATACTCTTGCTCCTTCTTTAGATTTCACTCCAAATACAAAACATTCATTTTCTATTCTAGCAAGTATTTTACATATTCTACATTTGAAATCAAAGGTTCATTTCATGTAGAGTTTTTGCCTTTACTTCATCTGAGAATAACATCTGACTTTATGTCGTCTCATACTGAATTATCATAATGATTTTTAGAACATAAATTTATTACTTCTTCAAAGTTTAATTTAAAATGTATTATGATTGACTTCCTTTTGCATATTTAGCGTCAAAATGATCAGTTACAAAGAGGTCATGGCTATTCCATCTCATTCATCAAGATCTTCAAGAGATAGATCATTTCTCTACTGTGACTGTCTAAGAATACCTAGCAGAAGGTCATTTTGTGACATTATAAGCAGCATACACTCATTTTATGATTTTCTAAATTGTCTATGTAAAAGACAATCACAATAACACACCGGATGTTTGAATTCAATTAGTATGTAAACTGATCATGTCTAGTTATGTGAAAATGTTGAATTAGGTTTTTGAATAGTTGCCTATTGAAAATAGAAGCACACAAAGGAAAAAAGCAGCGAGACACTTTATGCAAGGGACTGTCCTGGTTTTGTCAATTAAAAATTAAAAATAAATAACTAGCAACAATAAGAAGATTAAGAATAACACAGGGTTACAAAGCATATCAATAAATTATTGCGCTGTAAGGGTACTTAATAGCCTAGTGGTACGTCTTCAATATTCATTCATATTCTATATCTAAAAAGACTGCAGAAGCAAATTCAATCCTTAGTTAATTCAGCTGAATCAATACAGTGGTTTTAGGGGTAAATATTTTCAGTGTTTAGACAGCAACTATGTACATAGTTGTAGATCAAATGAATCCATGTTTAGGCAAGCCCTAGGTGCAGAAAATGCATCTTTTTTTACTTAATTTATAAGTCAAATTCATATTGTACTATTGTATTGTTAAGCTAAATGAATATAGAAAGAATAATAACTGATGATGAAAGAAAAAAATTCCAGGTAAAATGTGGTTGGCTTAAATTTTTAATGTTCCAATTCTAAAATTCAGCCCTTGCAATCTATCTCATACTTTGTCATTTTCCAATGTTTTTATACTGAATATTAGCCATAAATTGGAGTGATTATCTCAGATTTTAGTGAAATAATACCACTTCTTTTTTCAACCCCAGCCATAGTCTATCCAGTGGATGTAGAGTCACACACTGGGATTTACAATGAACAAACCTACTATAGACAAAACCTTTTTCCTGCCTCAAGCAGGTAGCAATATCTGGGCTTCAACATATTATTCTAAACTATTAAGCTGTGGCTTATTCTATTATTGCTTTTGAAACATGCAGAATGATCATTGTAGAAAGCAGAAAAAAATGGCTCCTACTGTTTATTCAGTTTTATGTCAGAAAAAGTTTAAGAAACACAAGTGAAGAGGTGAAAAACACTAACTGGAGGAGGTTTTCAAGTGCAGTAATTGGCATGAAAGAAAACAGAAGTTAAGAGCTGGCAAATCAAATACAAACTGCATTAAGATGACAGGAAAGATTGAAGAAAGTTGAGAAGATGAAAAGAATGAAGACAAACTAATGGGGGAAAAGGCTGAGTAATACCCAGTTTCTGAAGCTGATTCTTCTGATGACATCAGTAGAAGTTTTGTTACAAATCCTGACAGGAGAGGGATAGAGGTTTCTTTGTACTAACTATAACCTTGACAATTTTATGCATGGCTCATAACATCTGCTTCAGTGAACAGCAGCTGGCTAATAACTTGCCAGAATACCAACTGAATTAGAAAGCTGTGAATCACTGAACTCTACCAATTACATGCTCAAAAGATTCTGTGAACTTCAAAGCTCTGTGTACACAAGAGAGCATTTGTAGCACCGGTTTCCTACAGAAATGGAATGCTAGTAGTGCATTCAGCAGTCTACGCCATTTTTCTCGAGTAAAAATGGTAAATGCATAACTGTGCACATTGTGTTTGTGATTAGTTTTTGGTGGGTCAGTTTGGGCAAACTATTGGAATATATTTAATTCCTGTATTTGTTAGACTGGCAATACAACTTTTAATTTGTTGTAAAGTTGTCTAGTGCTTTGGTGGATGTCTACCGGTAATTCACAAAATTAAATAGAATTGTAAATAGGTGTGATCTTTTTTGGACTCTTTTACAACTCAGGCCTTTGAAGTAGGTGCTAGAAAGCCTTTGTGAAATATTAAGCAGCAACCTTTTCAATTGGTTTTGTTTCCAATACAGAATCTTGAGAAACTTGAATACTCAGACTGTTTCTAAACACCTTTCCAAGGAGCTTTTGGATTTAGCAGAGTACATAGTTGAATTCTTAGGGCTGTAATTTATGACTAAATGGTTGAATTAAGTATCTATATGAGACACAGAAACCCTACTTAGACATTTCTAATGTGGACACCAAAGTGTCTAAAGAAACTAGCTACTTGGTACGAGGAGTGTGATTCAGACACAACATTTATATACTTAGACTTCTTATATGACATATGAGAAGGATGAAGTGATGAAGAGTGATTCAGAAAGATTACATGCTAATCATATACCAAAAGTAATCTATTATCAGAAAATTTTAATGCTTTCAAGCCACAAGAGCTGTAGGAGGATCTGCTGGAACAAAATTTTGCAATTGGCCCAAAGACACAAATGGACTAGCAAGCCAATACGGAATTCCAATCGTAGCTTTAGAAAACTGAAAGACATATTTATTCTTCTCAGGTAACTGTTTTAGTCACTTGACCACAAATTATTTCAACAAGGTACCAGTCTTGAGCAGAGATGGAGAATCACCCTTCAGGAAAGATGTAATTATTAAAGATCCAAATAAAGCAAATTAAATGTACACTGACTTTGATTAAGCAGTCAGTGCACTAAACTCTGGGATGAGCATGCAAAGACTCCTATGCAAAAGACTGGATCAGATGCGACACACCTTGAATTAAGAAGGGAATTGAACTCAAACTCTTTTTCATTTCTGTTTTAGTCAAGTCACTCTTATGGAATGTAAGAATACTGGCCACTCACCTTTTCTGTTTATGCCTTTGAGCTAAACTGCAAAAACCTTCTGTGCTAGTTTACAGTTCTAAATCAACTCATCCTCTTGGAAAAATGTTGATTCTCTCCGAATATGATCACCCTTGCACAGGTACTGATTTACAGGAGAAAATAAGGAAATTATAACCTTCTCATTTCCAGTCACAAACAGATACTGTTGTACAACACTTTACCTAGTAAGGTTAGGATTGCTTCTATTCCCCAGGAATTTGGAGATTAGGGGGAGGGGTGGGCAGTTACTGCCATTAAGCAGTCAACTAGAGAATTTCTAGCTTTCAATATCACAAAGTGATGCCTATGCAGAAGCACAACGCAGAATAAAAAAGTCTGGACCTTATCTGCCCAGCTCTATCTGATGCTGGAATAAGAAAGCAGAACAGGTTATATGGAAGATTTGCCCAAATTATCAGGACTGCATCTGCCAAACTATACTTGGGCACTATAACACTCAGGACAGTGAAGTCCAGAGGCACTTTTATATCCTTGTATATTACTTGGAGTAGGAAGCCAGAAGAGGATAGTACCCCAGGTAATGTCCAACTGGTTTCAGATACAGAGAGATTGGTCTGGGGTTGCTTTGGATGAATGAGGCTGTTAACTTTTTACAATGACAATCAAAGTTAAAAAGCAATAAATGGATAAAGAGTGGGAACACACTCATGTGTGTCCAACAGCCTGCAGAATATTGTTTATGTTGTAGAACATAAGTCTTTGTCTAGAAATCGCTATCCAGCCACAATATCCATGAATGTTAGATTTTATGTCATTGAGTGGTACTGCCTGGTCTCACACCCACCCCACCCTAAATGCACCATGACAATCACAGTTGCATGATCTGTCTCATCATGTTCTGAGAGCACCAGAGTGTCATTTGTTTCTGGAAAAATGAAATTTTATTTTCCAAATACTTACATGCTGTACGAATGATCACGTGAATATTTGCTTGTCAGGTAAGGATCAGTAATGCTCTGTGAATGAAAAAGAATCATGTACAAGTGTGCATACGCAAGCGTGCAGAAGATTTTTTTTCACTTATAATTTTATGTACATATTTTAAGCCTTGCAAATTGAATATTATTTTTATCTTTTTTCCTTTTTTTTTTCCCCCAGAAGACTGTTGCACATATAGGAATAGTTTTTTTGGGAGTATTTCAAATTTATTAAACTTAAAATCCAGTGATTTGAAAGTTATTATATTTTAAAAATTAAAAAAATATCTTAAGTCTGTTAAGGCCAATCACTACCACTAGCGATTTAACAGAATACGTTCCTGAAAGGTGAGAATGGCCTTTCTTGATTTCTTGATTGAACAACTCATGGTTATTCCTCTGCCAGTGGGATGAGGAATGCTTTATGTGATGCAGCTGTTGAACATCAGAGAACAGTAAATTACTCTAACTACTCTATTTGCCAGAGAGTCCTAGGCGTTTCTTTTAACGTGTTTTCTTTTTTTAAAAATAAAGAATTATTGTACAAACTGGCTGCGGCTGGAAATCTCCTGTTAACAGCCTTAGAAAATGGAAGCTTCTGACACAGAATAGCTGGTATTAATGCAAGCGTATTCACTATAGCTGTGTCTAAGCCAAGTGAAGGAAGGAGAAAGAGTTATTTAAATTCTGTCTCTGTTCAGTTCTTGGCTGTTTTTTTAATGCTGTTAATTTGAAAACTGATAAGTCTGGATAGAAAATGTGCTAGTACTACAAGTAATTTTTACAGAGACAGCCCTTGTAACGACAGGACTTTTAATTGCTGCTAGTGGGCCAGGCTGGAATTATTATCATCAAGACAAAATGTCCTTTAAATATTAACACGATTTTAAATAATTTGGTCTCTGAAACAAAGACCCCAAATCCATCCTTAAAGAAACAGTTGGAAGCAGTGTAATGAGACAATATAAATAAATAAAGAATTTGAGCAGAACCAAAGTGTCCAATAACATGATTCAGTCCTTTCTTTTTGCCCTTTCCTTTTCCCCTCTGCATTTAGTCTTCTGTGTGCTTCTGCTATACAGATAGCACTTTGCTTGGTACAAATTTGAATGAACCCGTTAAAAATTCCTTCAGACTAACTTTCTGTACAATTCCCGAAACACAATGCTTGAACAGACTATTTACTACCTTAAGAAGGCACAGGAATTAGGGGGAATAATTCCTACATGCTCTGAGGACCCTGTTTTCAGATTGTCCATGATTCCATCTAATAGGATCAGGTTCCATTCAAATAAAGCCATATTCATGCATTTTTAAGAACAGTGGTGATGACACTAACCCAAAATGGAGGAGCCTTATCTAGAGGTTACAGAATCCTCTCAGAAATTTGTAGACATGGACTAAATTCTCTCCTCAGACTCAGGAGGGTTAAAAGCTGTTTAGAAAGTCAAAATTCTATATAGAATTTCCTTAAATTTTTTTGTTTCCTATCAGTAACTACAAAACAAATTAATTTTGTAATAGTTTTATGACTAAATATTTATGTATTTCATCATCATGATAGTATTTATTTTTCTTGTAACTTTTTCCCACCTCTTTTTTATCATGTTCCTTTAGGTGGAAAGAAATAATTTCCAAAAATCTTGAAATGGTAGATTCTTCACTTTAAAAATATTACTGAAAGTGGGAATTTCAAAGGAGACTAAATTACCAGCTTCAGTAACTTTCAATGAAATTTTTACTTTGTCCCTTAGGTACTCTGAAGAATCCTGTCTCTCATAATAATTTAAACACTTGAATTAAAGTGGTAGGCTTTTAGAAGCATTGAATAAAAAGAGTCATTACCTTGGAAAGTAAGGCCATTTTTTAATTAAAGTGTTGGAATTCCAGCACTCAAATCTGGAGATTTAAAAGTTTAGGACTGAGAAGTTTAAGTAACCTTTGAATTCAGAAAAAAGCCCACCATGAATAAATAAAAATTTTAAAGTTACTCTTGAAAACATTCCCCAGTGTGGTGTGTAATGAGTAGACAAGGATTTGTGACATGCTTCTTACGGGGGAAAATATGAAAGAACAAGTATTGTGGAGATATTCTGAAAGCGCTGTGCCAGTCGTATGCCTAAAAGTTGATTCTGTTGATAGGAAGTGAATAATGGGGGTGGAGTAGAAGTGAGAATGTCCCATTAAGTAATTTTATCTTGATTTTCTCAGGAACTGAAACTTATGTGAGCATGTTATCTTGTCTATTTGTGCATATTCAATTTTTTTTTTTTTTCCAGGTAATTTACCAAGTTCAGCTACATTTTTTGGGAAAATTGTCAGGCCTCTATGATTCATGAAATTCTGCAGCCTAATGAAGGAGACTGTCGGCATCATTGTTCCTATTTAGGTAAAATATGCCTCATGCAAGAAGGAGGAAGAAATCTCACAAATATTCTCACACTAGAATAATTTAAAACCAAAATCGTACCTTACTATACATAGTAGTCAGTTACCATGACTGAAAAGTAGAATCACCTGTCAATTTCAAATCGGGGTTTTATGATCACATAATTAACCAGGAAAATCACTCCATTTAATCCATTAAAGAGAAGGCTTTCATTAATAAAGATGGCTACCGACATCTCAGCCTGAGAAACACTAGATTGTTTAGTGAACAAGACCTTAAAACTAGCACATGGAGACACTTAACAGCAGCACACTCAAAACACACTGATACAAACTCTGCTAGAGAAGGTCCTGCACAGACATGCTGAGGTGGGCACAGGTGCATCCCCCCTGCCCCCTCTGGCAGCTAGTTGCAGACAATTGAACTATTCAGACTTTCAGACACTGGCACACACAGCCACTAGCTCATTCTCCCCGATAGAATGGGGAGAGAGAACTGAAAGGGTAAATGTGAGAAAACTTGTGGGTTGTGATAAAACCAGTTTAAAAGGTAAAGCAATTAAAAGCAAACAAGTGAAACCTTTTAAAAGGTATGGCTGCCCATGCAAGCAAAACAAAACAAGGAATTCTTTCATCACTTCCCATGGGCAGGCAGCTGTTCAGCCATCTCTAGGAAAGCTGTCACTCCATCACTCATAACACCGGCTTGGAAAGACCAACACCATCACTCCAAATGTCCTTTGCTTCCTTTTCCTTCACCCAGCTTTATATGCTGGCCATGATGCCATATAGTGTAGGATATCCCTTTGATCAACTGGGGTCAGCTTTTCTGGCTGTGTCCCCTCCAAACTCCTTGTGTTCCCTCCCACCAGCCTTCTGACTGGTTGGGTGGTGTGAGGAACAGAAAAGGCCTTGGCTCTAATGCAAGGCCTGCTCAGCAATAAGGAAAATAACTTTGGGTTATCAACACTGTTTTCAGCACAAATCCAAATCACAGCCCCATACCAGCTACTATGAAGAAAATTAACACTATCCCAGCCAAAACTATCACACTCATTGAGCACGACTTCTCACTCCAATTGCTGGCACTCAGATTTGTCACCTTACTCACCTGCTAGTCTGGCTTCACATTTGTGCTCGCACAGAGGCTCTCAGAGCACACTCACACAGGCAATGTTACAGTACTGATTCAGACTGTAGGACAGACCAGTGATCAAGCACAAGGCGCAGTGAGACGAAAGCACACTGACCAGCCACCTGTTCACATGCAGCTCAGTCTCTCTATCCTCTTCTTCCTTTGTTTTTTAACATTTTGTTTTCCCCAGTCCATCTTTTACTGCCTTGGGTGTTCCAGCCCAGCTATAACTCTTGCACATTTCTGCCAGATCTTTGAGTATAACTGGGTTTGCTTGATTTAGTCAGGCAGTCTAATGACCTGCAGCCACCCTAGGCGTACCTGGTATGCTCCTACCCTCAGGAACAAAATCAACCTAAAAACCTACCCTATGTCTTACCAAGGACAAAACCAGTACAAAAATAGAACTTCTGTTGTAGATTCCACATCAGTCATGAGTGGATATCTATAAAAAGCTGAGAAGCTGATGCAAAGATGATATTAGTTTTTTCCCTTCATAAGGCAGCATTAAAAGGCAGTTAAGAATGCACTCAGCTTTTTCCTAATTTCACTTTACATTTAAGCAATTTCTGCATTTCTTTCAAGGACAACATCTGCTTGCTTTCCTACCCATTTACAATTTGAGCAATGGTTAGCAGGAAGTAAGATGGCCTAATTAGAAGAATTTAAATGAGAATGTGGCCCAGACATTGACAACGTTTTTGCAAACAATCTAGAACATTCATTTATTAATAACATATTTTCTTAGGCATAATTTGTCTAAAAGCACTTCAGCTATAAATTCATATTTTAAGCACATTTTATGATTTACTATCATATCATACAATACACCCATAACAAAAAAAAATATAGTTTTATGATCCAGTTCTATTGGGAAATAAAGATTTTTTAAATACATCTATCCTATTCTATTATGTTAAATAGAGCACAACAATACCTACAGAAACTGAGGGCTGAAATAGGTTCTCAAAAAAGCAAAGTATGCATAGTTATCACCTGGCCTGGTAATGAAAAATACTACCAGTGTATGCCACAGAGTGAGTGGTAAGTGTGGGACAATTTCTACCTTCTTTGAACTACATACACTAAATGACTTATGCATGCCAAGGAATTGGGAAATGCAGTCAGGCTGACAGACTGTTTTTTAAGGGTACGTAAACAAAACTCATGGAGCTTTGCCAAGCAAAGCTGTGTTCCCCCATGGCTGTATTCACAGTGCTAGGCAGGACAGCATAGACTGAAAAAATAATACATACACAGCTGCCCGCAGTTGTAGACCCTGAGGATGAAGGGGTTGAGCCTTCAGAAAACCTAGTCTTCAATGCGTTTAGACTTCCACTGCTGCTACAGGTCTATATACTCAAGTGTAGCCAAGGATTTGCCAGTTTTTCAGTGCGCTGTCATAATTATACCAAAATTGCAACTGTATGCATAACCTTTTCCTTCAACCTTGTGGAGCAGTTTATGTTAGAGCTTTGTAACCACCCCTAACATCCAGGAAGAGGAGTAATTCTATTAAAAAGTCATGCTTAATTTTGTCATTATATAAACCAAATGTAATGCATTTTTAAACATATTTAATGAATAAAACATGTCCTCTGTTTAAGTGAGGAATACTCCGTAGCAAAGCTTTCTGGAAAGCAGTAGTTAGAAAATTTAACAAAATTTCTTCTCACCTCCATTTAACTATTGATATATTTAAATGATAACACCTTGTAAATAAGTTACTCCAGGATGAGACTGTCAAGAAAGTATAGGGCATTTTCAGTTCTTTTGACAAACTGAATAAACACTTGATATATTTTATTCTTTAATTCAAACACTTTATCAGAAAGACTGCTTAACAAAGTGGTAATCAATATATGGCAGATTTTGAAAATGAATCTTTCAGACAAGCATGTCTTCCCAGTGAACAATCAGAAAGCTAGACCAGGATGAGAAAGCATTTCTCCCATTCCCCAGTGTCACAGCATACCAATCATTAGTTTAGTACATCACAAAAAAAAAAAAATCCTTGTGGTGCTCAGATATACTTTTTTCCCTAGGAAAAAATTAACATACTAATGCAAAATATCATTTCAAAGGGGCTTCTTGGAGTGAAACATGCATAACTCTTTATCTGAAGAAAGACAACCTATTTTAGGCACTTTGCAGCAGCTTTAGCCTTAGATCACCTTAATATATGTTTATTGTGACAGAAAAACAGGCCAGGCTTAGACATAAAGGAAAATAGCCAACAGAGATTGAGTGTTTCACCCAAGTTACACGCAAAACAGATTAATCATATTGTAGTAGCCTGAAGTTATTTAAAAATTTTTATGGTGTCATCTAATCTGGTTCAGAACAGTTACAGGTGTCAACAACAAGCTATATACTTTTCAGGCATTTGTGTCACGTATTTTTCCAAAGTTTTAGGTTCATATATTTTGCTTTATTAGAACTGAAATTATCTTAATGATTATTTTTAAAATCTGATATAGTAAGAGAGAAATTTCTCATTAAAGGTATCAAAAATCCATCTGTGGGAGGGAAGAGTTTCTTACCAGCCCATTAAATGGAAGAGATAATTCCTAATGAAAGAGTTTTATTTATGTATCCCTGAATTTAGCTAAGACTGTGAATATCTCTCCACATGCTGAAAAGATCCAGTAAGTGACTATAAGTTTTACAACTGCCTAATTCCCTAGCAAGATCTTAGGAATTACATGGAATAAAACATGTTAAATATGTTTTAGATGTGCTGGTCTGAAACTACCAAGCTGTAGGTTTTTTTCTCATTAAAAAATACTATATTTGTATTATTTTGACATTGCAGGTTTGAAGTGGGTTTGTACAGCCAGGTTTTGGTAGTGGAGGCAGCTACAGGGTGGCTTCTGTGAGAAGCTGCCAGAAGCTTCCCCCATGTCCAGCACAGCCAATGCCAGAGAGTTCCAGGATTAATGTGCCACTGGCCAAGGCTGGGCCAATTAGAAATGGTGACAACACCTCTGTGATAACAAGATGAAGGAGAAGGAGGAAAAGAAAAAGTTTGCACTTATGTAACTGTGGCCAGAGAGAAGCAGGGTGAGAACATGTGAGAGGAACAGCTCTGCAGACACCAAGGTCAGTGCAGAAGGAGGGGGAAAGAGGTGCTCCAGGTGCTGGAGCTGAGATTCCCCTGTGCTACAGTGCTGATACTGTAACACGATATATCAAACAAGGAGGCTATGGAAAAGAAATATATATGGACAGATTCTTGATAGATGTTTCAGGGATGTTTATTTCTCCAGCC
>NW_008239080.1:9377732-9402584 GCF_000691975.1 Corvus brachyrhynchos
CACAGGCACATCTGCCGGCATGGCTGCAGTCACGCACTCCTGGGATGGCCGCCACGCGGTCTCAGCCACAGAATTATGGCCATCCTCTGCTCTATGGGTAATGGGACCATACAAATGCTCTTCGAGAGCTTCACTGATTACAGTGGATCCGTGGAGGGGTTCTATCACTAATGCATGTTTTGTTTGATCCCTTATCTCATCCCAGATCTCGTGCCAAAAACACCTGTGATTAGCTCCAGTAATTCCAGGAGGATTAATATCAAAAAGTAAGTCTCGAGAAATATAAAAGAAAGTTTTGAAAAGCCAGTTAAAAAAATGTTCTAGATCTCCCAGAACAAATACTTTCTTGTTTTGTTGCTCAAGAATTCCTTTAACTTCTAGATACATTTCTTTCTGTGGTTCAGAGAGCCACATTTCCCACGATTCTTCCATAGTCCAGAGAGAATATCCAAACCAAGGTGAGAAGAGAGAGATTGAGTGGTTTTTACTCACAAATTTTCTGTCCTTAAGGATCTGTGTCTTGTCCGCATTCTCTACCATTTGCTACAGTGCGGATACTGTAACATGATGTATCAAACAAGGAGGCTATGGAAAAGAAATATATATGGACCGATTCTTGATAGATGTTTCAGAGATGTTTATTTCTCCAGCCGAATGGCCGGGCTCTCCCGAGGAGCTGCCACAATCCCGGGACCCGAGGGTCCCTGCCCGCGCAGGGGAACACAAAACAACCAATGGGAACGAGGCTGAGCAGGGGCAGGGAAACCCCGTGTCTCCTGCCCCAGGGCCCCTCTCCCAGGGCTACATGGCAGGGGGGAAGGGATCCCGACACCCTTGCAGCCTATGGTGAAGACCATGGTGAGGCGGCTGTGCCCCTGCAGCACATGGAGGTCAGTGGGGATGCAGAGATCCACATGCAGCCCATGGAGGAGAACCACACTGGAGCAGGTGGATGCCTGAGAGGAGAAAGTGACTCCATGGGAAGCCTGTGGAGAGAGGACCCCATACTGGAGCAGCCTGTCCTTGAACCCTGTGGAAGTGTGACCCACACTGCAGTACTTTGTAAAGATGGACTCACACTGGAGAAGTTCATGGAGAACTATCTCCTGTAGGAGGGACTAAGTTGGAGCAGGGAAGGACTCCTCTCCCTGAGCAGTGGCAGAAACAACCTGTGGTGAACTGACCATAACCCCCATTCCCATCTCCCTGCACTTCTGAGGGACGAGGTAGAGCACTGGGAAGGAGGCAGGGGTGGGAGGAAGGTGTTCTTAAGGTCTTATTTTACTTGTCATTATCCTGCTCTGATTTTGTTAGTAATAAATTCAACTAATATCCCTAATTCTAGCCTGGTTTGCCTGTGACATTATTTGGTGAGTGATCTCTCCCAGTCCTTATCTCAACTCATGAATCATTCACTATATTTTCTCTCCCCTGTCCAGTTGTGGAGGATAGGGAGGCTTTGGTGGGTGTCTGGCATCTAGCCAGAGTCCACCCACTCCAAGGGGTTTTTTTTGCCTTCAATGGCAGGGTTCAATTTTAACTACAAATTACCTCACAAATTTGTTTCTTCTATTAATATGACCTTTTCACAACTATATTTTAGCTTGCCACCTTTTTTGTGTAACTTACCTACTTCATGCCCTCAGTTAATAAAAATTTCATTAATGTTTGAATGAAATCAACTGATATCCTCAACTCATGTTTCACTTGTCAAGTAAGATTCCAGAAGATTTTATGGGTCAGAAAGGATATCATTTCCTAATTTGGAAACTATTGCAAAATCAGCTCTGAAATTTAGAAAAGAATCTTTTCATAATGGGGCTTTACAGAGTCAGTTATGAACAATGTCTTCCTTTGAGATAAGAAACTGACTATAATGCACGTATATAATTAATAATTTATAGTATCTATAATGGAAAGACTTCATCAGTCCTCAGGTTGGCTCCCTCAATGCTTTCTTCTAACCGTGCTGTTAACAACACCTAAATACAGGGTCAGAGAATTTCAGCTATACAACAATAATATCAGAATCTGTTTCTGACTGATCCTTATCACACCTGGATTCTTGTTAGTGAAGTAAGAATTTCTTTAAACTTCTAGTTTGAAATAGAAATGGTCTATTGATGTTAACTTGATTAAAACATTACAGATTAAATAATAACAGTATCTTACAAAGTTTCACTGAGATATTAGAATAAGATATAATACTATTTATAAATAAATCACCAAAAGTATATCATGTCTGGAGGCAATAGTCTTTCTACCCTATTAAGAATTCTAATCTACTGAGCCATATACTCAATAATTAATTATTTAGCCTTGCTCTGACTTGAAAGAATCCATCCACTCTGATGTTACTTTCACACCCGTCTTCTTCTATCATTCTACCTTTCCAACATTTCTATAATAAGAACTATTTTTCATGAGAAGTAGATTTTCACAGAAATATGATCTATTTTTGCATTTGAAGCCAGCACAGTATTATATACAAGAAGTAATCATCAGAGCTCAGTTCTGCGTTCTTTCTAGTAATCATGTGTCTCCAGAGACACCAAAATACTTGTCAACTATGCTACTAAATTGGGTCACATAATGTTAAAAACATCAAAGGTGGTCTTGTATCCCCCAAAAATAATTCCTAAGAAATTCATTTTATGATTCTGTATAATTATAGCTTAAAAACATACACAGAAATCTGTCATTTTTTCCTCTGGGATGCCTTCAGGCCTTTGCAATGATCTCTTGATCTTGAAGCTGCTCCAATTTATATGAAGACAAAAAGATTCAACAGATTTACTATAAAATTATATAAGCACCCTTTTTTCTTTTTCACTGTTTCAGGGCAACTTATGAATTCAGAATTTAGAAGGACTATTGTTAACATACTAAAGTAATCTGACTCACAGGAATGATCAAGATATGTATTTCAGCATTTCTTCCACAGATATAATTCAATTTTCTCCAACTTGTATGATTTTTCATAACTTCTCATTGTATCAGTTTCTTTTAATATTGTGTAACTGATCTGAAATTACAAAATAGCCACTTCAAGCAGAGTTGATTACTGTCTCACAAAACTGAACTTTTGCTGCTTTTATTTTCAATTTTTTTTCCCCCCAAATTAAACCAAGCATGCCACCCCCTCCCTGCGGTTCCAACCCCTCTGCCATGGGCAGGGACACTTTTCACTAGACCAGGTTGCTCAAAGCCCCATCCAGACTGGCCTTGAACATTTCCAGTGATGGGATATCCACGACTTCTCTGGGCAACCTGTTCCAGTGCCTCACCATTGTCACAACAAAGACTTTCTTCCTAATACCTAAACCAAATCTACTCTCCTCCAGTTTAAAGCCGTTCCCCTTTGTTCTGTCTCTACCCCTCCACATAAAAAGGATGTCCCCACCTTTCTTGCAGGCTCCCTTCAGGTAGTGAAAGACCACAGTTATGCCATCCTGAAGCATTCTCTTCTCCTGGCTGAACAAACCTAATTCTCTTAGTCTTTATAGCAGAGGTGCTCAATCCCTCTAAAACCTTGGTGTCCCTCCTCTGGACTCATCCAACAGGTCAATGTCCTTCCTGTGCTGGGGACACCAGAGTGCTCCTCATGGGGTCACACAGGAGTGGAGCAGAGGTGCAGAAACCTCTTCCTCAACCTGATGGCTCCATTGCTTTTGATTTAGCCCAGGACACAGGCATAACTTTCTAGCAGCACTTGGTGACTTCCAGCTCCTCCTCATTGTTGCCCATGCTGCATGCATTCCTGTGAAGGCACTGTGAAGCTGGGCTTCTGGCTGTGTTGCCTTCCTACAGGAACACCCCTTAACTCCTCTGAGGTATTTCCCTGGTGTTTCTGGGTTGGCTTCTGTTACCTCAGGAGTTCCCAGCTCACCTCTGTAAACTGCAAATGTGCTCCAGTGCGGCCAGCACATTTCAGAATCAGTGCCAGGGGGCGCTCACTAACCCCTCTAACCCTTCCATATCACCCCACAATTTCCCAGCAACAAGCTCCCTGGGGGCAGCTTTTGTCCAGGTGGGGGTGGGGGTGGTCCCCGCTGGCTCCACCCATGCAGGTCAGAGCTGCCTTTGAGTCACAGCTCCACCACTTCCTGCTTGGGAGGTGAGGTTGGAGTGGCTTTTTCTGCTCCAGTTCTGAGGTCTTGCTGGGTAGGAAAGCTCACACCACCCTCCCATGGTGCGATCCTCAGCTCCAGAGCATTTAGTCTTTGAAATACATACTTTATTACATACATATATATATGATGTATTTCTTCAAAAGATAGGAGGGTATTTAGGGCATTTTATTTTCTTTTTTTTTTCAGGAAAGTATAGCAATACAGAAATTAAGGAACATGCCTGGGTTACAGTATTAGTTCTATAAATAGATTTAGATGGATTTTCACACTCTCAGGAAGTAAATTCACAAATGGCCTGATCTAATTCTCATTCAAATCAATAGCAGCCTTTAGTAGGCTTTGAGAGTAGTCTATTTAATCTTTCTGTATCTCAGTTATACTGCTGTAAATGGAGGCTATCGCCTTTAATCACAGAAGTGAAGTGAGAATGAATGTTTAATAATTTATAAAGAGTCAAACAGTGCTCAGAGGTAGGCCATAAAAGCAAGCAGACAGCTCCTTTCTATATCTATTACTGAAAATACTGCACAAGGTCCAGCTCATGTAAGTTTTGTGCCCTGGCTGGGGAAAAAGGAACATTGCTCAGATGACCCTGGAAACTCCTATCCTTTTTCTTTGATGGGGCAGGAAACTCAGGTGCGTTACAGGCACTGCTTCAAAATGATGAATAAAGGGAAGTCATTCAGTGACATGGATCTTACACTTTATGTCTACCCATCCTTTCTAGTTATCTGTATATATTAGAGACTTGAGTCATGCTCCCAAATACACCCTCTGTTCAGCTGGTGCTGTTGCTCTATTGCCACACATAGTCACTGGATGGGAAGCAGAAAAGGCTTTGCCTACAGTGATTAGCACTGCCAGCAACTATCTAATCTCTCTCTGCAAATACTGAGTGGTTCCATTTATTATTCTTATTCAGTGTGGTTCCTGGCTTTTGATACCCTTTAATATGGCTGAGTATTATCTGGATGAGTATGAGCAGGCACAGACCAAAACCAGCATAGGCACTGTGCCAGTAGTGAAATGGTATTCTGGACCAAAGGACAGTGTTCAAGGATGTGTCTTGCTCCTATGAAAGTTCACCCATACAGCTGTGCCCAGACTGCTCTCAAAGCAACAGAATGAGCAATTTCTGGTCTAAAACTGGGTGTTAGAACTGCTTAGCCATGGGAAGAAATTGATGTACAGTTCACAATTCTCACAAAACTGTTTCGGAGCTCTTGATATGTTCATGTTACAGAACAGATTCGGGTACATCTTAGTGCTGACTTGACTTTTTGTTAAAGCTGCTAACACCACTCTTGATCTTATATAGGGTTCTACACTGGACTTTTTTATTGAATCATGGAAAAAAGAAAAAACATGCTTTCTCATCCACTGGGGTAAAAGAAGATGAATATAGTACAATAAAAAATTAAATGTTTAGATAAGTAATCTACCAAGACAGTTAAAATAAAACCGCTGTTCAAAAATACAATTTTAATTATATTCAGATTTGCAGCTAACAGAGTCATTCAATGTAGAACATCTCATTATAAAATAATAAGGTAAATTGATCATATCTTTGCACTTTGATAGAAGATGCAATTCGATAGTAAATTAGATTGCTTTCATGAAATCCAGGTATCCCACAGTGCTTAGGGTCTGTTTAACACTTAAAACAGCTATGCATCTGTAGCTCTGTATCTGCAAACATTTTTGTCTCGGTTATTTCCTTATTAGTTTTACTGATTCTTCTTCAAGTACACTCATGAACCTACTGGCCAGACTGAGAAATCTACAAATACCACAATTCATCACTGAAAGTACTAGAACCTGGTAAGAGCATTTTATAAGTTTTGGGGTTTTTTTTAATTCAAATAAAACAAGGATAAATTGATAACAGTGTACTTAAAAAATTACTAATTAAGCTGGCTGAACATAGATACTAAGTTTGCAAAAATTATTTAAACATTGTATGATTCAATGACTGAGATTGTCATAATTAACAGACGTTTCTTTCACAAAAAAAATTGCATTTATAGGAAGAAAATAAAATTAAAAACTGTTCAGACTACAAGTTCAAGCTTTGAACAAAGATACTTATCTTGGAAACTTTTGGTTAAAAATAAAACAAAATATTTCAGCATTACTATTACTAAACATAAATAGGCAAATTATTGGTTTACAATCAAATCTTCTATCTATAAGAGGTTTTCTTTTTACATTCATGTGGGCTTGAAAATGTACCATTTCAGAAAAAATAAAGTGCTTTATTAGGTACATTTTTACAGCTTGAACTGCCTGAGTGAAAAAGTGTCTTAGAAATGTTAATTACTTGCTTTATTGCTCCAGTAGTTCCGTATATAAGTTTATTGATATATTTCATTGATATATTGCCTTATTTCCTGAGTTCTAGAGCAGCTGGAGCCTACGCTGGTATCTGAAAATTAGGAATTTTCCCACTATCAATAATGAAGGGTCATTTCATTTAAAAATAACTATCATTTATTTAGCATTATGTGTTTTCCTTTAAATAAGCAGCAAAGGTATTATTAGGGCTTTTTAGGGAATAAATCCAATCCCAACAATTGTGAAGTTAATTTAAGTGTGAAATGGAGGTATCTGCATGCCAGAAAATGTTCTCTAGTAGTCTGTGGGCAATAAGCTCAAATAGTATAATTTTGCATAAATCTATTGAGTAGTGGATTTACACCATCAAAGATCCTAGCTCCATGTTAACACCTGTTGTTCTTCATAATAACATTTTTATAGAATACTGAATTATGGGAATAGAGCTATTACTGGAACTTCCATCCATTTGTTGCAATCTTAGTTTTTATTATAAATGACCAATTCTTTCTCAGACAGAAAGAAAAAGGCAAAGAATTCAATAACATATCCTAAGCCAAACCCAAACCCATATAAACCTTTTCTGAAGCCTTAGGGATTACAGAACTGTAGAGCTAAAGGGAAGGGATGCATCCAGAGGAACCTTGACACACTTAACAGGTGGGCAAATGCAAACCTCATGAAGTTCAACAAAGCAAAGTGCAAGGTTCTACACCTGGGGTGTAGCAATCCCAGACACACCTACAGGCTGGGCAGAGAAGGGGTTGAGAGCAGCCCTATGGAGAAAGACTTGGGGCTGATGGTTGATGAAAAATTTGAGATGAGCCGGCAGTGTGCGCTTGCAGCTCAGAATGCCAGGTGTATCCTGGGCTGCATCCAAAGGAGTGCGGCCAGCAGGCTGAAGGAGGTGATTCGCCCACTCTGCTCTTGTGAGACCCCTCCTGGAGCACTGCATCCAGCTCTGGTGTCCCCAGCTCTGGTGTCCCCAGGACATGAAACTGTGGCAGCAAGTCCAGAGGAGGGTCATGAAGTTGATAAGAGGACTGGAGCACACCCCTTATGAAGACAGGCTGAGAAAGTTGGGACTGTTCAGCCTGGAGAAGGGAAGGTTATGTGGAGACCTCACAACAACCTTCCGGTATCTGAGGCGGCCTACAGGGAAGCTGGAGAGGGACTCTGTCAGAAACTCTAGTAATATGACAAGGAGTAATGGGTACAAATTTATCTTTAAGGTCCATTCCAACCCCTTTACATTCTATGATTCAATGACAAATCTCATCCTTGAAGAGAGCCATTCCTACAAAAAGACTGCATAGAACAGACACTTTATTCTGTTTATAGTTTATAGAATAAGCAGCAGACTCTTCTAACAGCCGAAGGATGCATCTTGCATTGAGATTTGTGCCAAAATACTCTGGTCTCAGTAATCCCTTTTCACCTTCTAATAAGAGAGCTGACATGGTTTAATGTCCCGTTTTGTATTTGGTTTCCCTTTACAAGTGGAGCTGATCTGGAAGACAGGTGTATCAATCTTCATACAGCTTTCATACAGGGCATTTTTCTCAGGTACAGGATAGCATTATGTAAAGAAAAAACTGGTAACTTAAAGGCAAAGACATTTCCTGTGACTGCCGGAAGACAGGTTTAGGCCTGTCTTCTTCCAATTCTTGAACTTTCTTTATAGGAACGTCATGAATTTTCTATTCAATTTGTTTTGCTTGGTTCTGAAAGTCTTTCCACGATAGAAAGAAGGTCTTTTGGAGCTCCTGCATAAGAATATGAAGAAGCCATATAGTTACAGTACACTCAACCAGGAATACTAAATATGGCTTTGGGGAACACTATGTCAAGTCAAATCTTAGATAACTGGCTGCTTTTCATGACCAAGGTTTTCATTACTGGTTATGGCAGTTCTGGATTTATTCAAATTTCCTACTTTACAGAACACATCAGAAATAATGCAAGGAATCCTGACATAACTAAACTGTTTAATAATAACTAAACTATTTTGTCTGGAGAACTGCTTTGCTTACCCTAGATTAGAGCCTGGCTGTGACAAATACATCAAATGTGGACAGTTAAAAAGTTAAGAGGATAGTTCAGAAAAAAGACAAACCAACAGGATAACACAGATATATTTTAAGTCTTCTCTGGATAAGCTTTTCTTCATCCTTACTAATCAAAAAGGTAGACTGACAGATTAAGTTATATCATCCAATATCACGTACATAGTACTTCTCTCCACTTGGTAATTTTGGTATGCATTACTAGTCAAAAATATGCTGTGGAGAAACTTTTATGTTTTGTCTTAGATATGATCTGCTCTGTACCACTTTTATCTGATAAAATCAGACAGCAGTTTAAATAACCAATTTAAATCCATGTTTCTATGAATTAATTTATGTCTGGTAAAACAGTGGTAAATTACAATTAATAAGTAACCTTGCATTAAGCTCCAATTTAAGTATTGTTTCTTAAATTGTAAAATAATGTCATTTGTCATCTAAACTAAACAAAATATATAGTATGTCACTCTCAGTTTGATCCATTCTTAATTTGCAAACTCATGAATTTGCATGTACACTTCCGTAGTCTTGTAAATTGGTTTTTGAAATTGGTTTTTGAAATAACCTGCTTTTTTTCTGCCTCGCATTACTGTACTGACTGACAATTACTTGCATCATGAGATGACAAAGGAAACACATGACATCTGATCATACTGGTCTTGAACTGCTTCCTGCTTTTTGCTCAGATTTCATAATATAGATGCATCTCGCTGGCATCATTAGTAGCTGTCTTCATTGATACAGAAATTCTAGGACATGTGGTAGCGTTAAATGACTCTCACGTAATAACCACTTTTAGGTTGTTTTTTTTTCACATACACACACTAACTGGTCCCTTAATGCATCATTTAAGATCTCTGAACCGGCAATGCTCTGTTAATTTTCTTAACTCAGCCACTTAAAAAAAAAATTATAAATGTGGAAGCAGTCTGAAGTCACCAGCACCTGAGGGAATAAGTGATGTTGTGTAGTTTCTACAATCTATGTAAATGTTTTCTCCACTGGTTTAATAGGATCACTTAGCTTATGCAACAGCTGAAAAAGGTTAGCCACAATTATACCCACTGAAACCACAAAGTAGGTTTTTTTTGCAATTGAGGATATTAGGTAGTTTATATTATTTGAAGCCTGAGATACAGGTGGGGCAGTTCTCTATTGAGCTATCAAACAAGTCCATTTCCCCCAGGTTAGACATTAACCTCTTTTCTGTTTTAAACAAGCGATTTGCTCACAGTCCCAGTAACTACGTTTCTTTCTTCCTTATGTTTTTTGCTAGACTTTAATCCTTTTTCTTTTACAATTTTTATGGGAGGTCATTCTGTCCTCTGTGTTATGTTCTTTTCAACTGTCTTAATAATTATATTATGAAGAAAAGAAATAATTAATTTTACAGTGTAAATGGCATATGTTAGTTTTGGCTATTCAGCTAAAAGTATTTTGGATCTAAGAAACGGTGATCACAAGAATTTTAAAATAATTTAAGGACATATTATCAGCTTCTTTTACGCCCAATATATAAAGAACTTTTCATTTGCATACTTTTCAACAGTCTCTGAATACAGTTTTATAGATCACAGACATGAAAATATGAGGGTTTGCAGCTTACATCTTTCTATTTCCCCTGTTCATACATTGTCTGCAGTGCAACATTTGGCCACGTGTAGCATAAAAACAAAATCTTTCTTCTTAATAAGAGGAAGATCCATGTTATTTGTCAATATATTGTGAATGTCTATATTTGTATTAGCTAAGCAATCACTAGTTAGTAATCAAAACAAAACAAAAAAAAATCATCCAAGCTTGCACTACTGAGCTAAATCCAGGGCACAGTCACTTTTTAACAATGGGAGTACTTTCAAGACCCATCTCAAAAACAGTAGAACTGAAAGACACAGGACCAAGATAATTTTAAATTTCCAAATGTGAAATCCTAAAAAAATAGGATTTTTCAATCTGGAAAAGAAACAATAAACAGATGACATATGTCTACCAAATCAAGAGTAGCATGGAAAAGAGGAGTCAAGGATTGTTGCTGATTTTCTTCTTCATGCTAAAACCCACGGATTCAGCTCAATGTTAGAACCTAGACCATTTATTTCTGATGTTGTGTAAAAGGAGAACATATACCTTTTCTGTCTATAGTAAGAGATGCCATGCACAGGCCATTAACACCCTTAATTCACTTCTTGAAATGTAGAGAAGTTACCAATGCAAAACTTTGCAGTTGGCTGAAGTCCCAGGTGTACATATGGTTTAGTGGAAGATGTTCCTTCCCAGAGCAGTGAAGTTTGTAAATAGATGAACTTTAAGGTCCCTTCCAACCCAACCCATTCTATGATCCTATGATTCTATGGCTGCAAATGCCAGAATTTTAAATAAGAATTCTTAACAGTAGTTCAGTGCAGATTATTTTTATTTGAAATTCCACATTTCTTCTCCTACACCTTTAGGCTGCTGAACTGCTAAAGTATAAAATAATACTCCTCTCTTTTGGGTAAGTAGATTCTTCTCTGCACCCCTGTTAATTATGTCTCCATAATATTTAAACTTTGTAAAGCTCAAAAACAAAACAAACAAAAAAAGGCCACTAAGCTCCATAATAAAGATCTGCTTGTAAAACAAAGGACATACAGAAGCTGTAAATAAACTCAAGTGAAAAAGTGTGGAGTAATCAGAGACAGGAAAATTACTTGGACAATTTAACTCAAAAAATAGGATAATCTACAGGAAAAAGGTACATGGGCTTGGGATTTTTTTTTTTTAATTTTTTTTAGTATCTCAGGTCATCTATTTAAAGATACAACAGTTTGTGGACTTTGTGTTTGCTGTTGCACTAATAACAGCCTGTACAACAGAATTATGTAGGTAACATTTTGTCTTAAGTGGCACTGTAGATCAGTGAACACTCATATAATACTTCAAGGAAGGACTGACACTAGAATCATAAGTCATATATCAAGAGACAAGAGGTGTAATAAAAGTCTTTTCCATTAGACAAATTTGTGAAGTAAAACTTCACTTATGAAATACTTCTTAATATAATTGCTGTATTCATCCGGGAGAAGAGGAGACTGAGGAGACCACTTTGCTCTCTTCAACATCCTCATGAGGAGAAGCAGAGAGGCAGGTGCTGATCTCTTCACCCTCGTGACCAGTGATAGGACTTAAGGAAATGGCCTAAAGCTGAGTCAGGGGAGGTTTAGGCCAGATATCAGAAATAGGTTTTTCAGCCAGAGGGTGGTTGGGCACTGGAACAGGCTCCCCAGGGAAGTGGCCACAGCACCAAGTCTGTCTTAGTTCAAGAGGCATTTGCGCAACACTCTCAGGCACATGATGTGACTTTTGGGATGTCTCATGTAGGACCAGGAGTTGGACTTGATGATCCTGATGGGTTCTTTCTAACTCAGCATATTCTATGATTCTATTATAATTTCTACCATTACGCTTAGCAGTGAAAGAAACTTAGAGAAAGAAACTTCAACTTAATAATATTTTCAGCTTTATATATATTTATCATTGACATATCTAGACCTGTTTCAGTCATCAAGACAGGAGAGGCCAGAGGGAATGTCTTTATCCCAAGTTCTGACACTATTTTCAGTATCACATTTTAGAAGCATGGTCAAATAGAAATCCATGGATCTTTGAAGTACTGTGAACACAACCTTCTTCCTACACCTGTGTTTGGACTTCCTCCAAAATAATAGAAAAGATACTGCAAACTGTGGCAGTTACAAAGCTTTGATTCTGGCAATCTGTTTTCATGAAAGCCTCTGTTTTGGCTCTGTCAGTACTTATAAAACCAACTAATTGACCAAATGATTAAATAAATAAATAAATAAAATTCTAGGCAAAGTTACATCAAAAATTCTCAAGAATAAAAAAGCTTCAGAGACGCCTTTTTATATTGCTGCTTGTCTCTTCAATATATTGCAAATTCAGGAAACCAAAATCCTTCTGCTGTAGGAGTTTATTTAATCACTGCTGGAACTCTAGATGTCATCTTACAGTAGTATTCTAGTTTGAAATACTCTGCAAAAAGTCAATGCCATGTGGCAAAAAAGGGACACATATTCATGGACACTGCTGAGATGAATTTATGAAGTAAACCAAGCAAGGCTGTGTCAGGAATAGCTCAGCATTCACTCACACACACACAGAGGTACACACATGCATGTACTGTAATAGGACACTGAGGAAGACATTTTTACAAGTAGATTGTGATTTCAATCTGAATATAGGCAGGATACAATCCTAGGCCATGGTTGTAGAGACCTATATGTTAGTACCTGATTGACTGCTCTGTAACCTGGGCAAGTACTCTGATGTCAGGATGCATTGCCTCTAATTATGTCCTGTACCAGCTCATTCTTAAGGAGACATGTAAGAACACAGTGTCCAGAGTGAACCTCCATGTATCACATGGAAAGTTAGGTATTGTACAGATAAAAGACTGATAGCTTTGCTCACTTGGAAAACTATTTTTAAAATGTGAGAAACAGTGAGGCTGACTACCTCAATCACAGATGGGAACTATGAGCAGCATGCCATAGTCCACGAACAGGTTCTCATCCAGCAGTGCAACAGACAGGGTTCCCAGCATTGGGTGGGACATAAGATTGCTGTGATCTTTTCTATAGTTTCTATCCTTTACACAATAAAATAGATAAACTTGAGTTTTTCTAACTGAGTTCCCAAAAGAACTGGTACTGAGTGGGAGTTAGCTGAGACAGCCTTGGCACCATTTCAGTGGGTTGGCATAGAGGAGCCTGAGGATGATCAGTGATCACCCCAGCCATGCTCAGTGTCAAACTGCCCAGCAGCTCAGGCCTGGCATGGACTCTCTGCTTGTATGCATTTTCCCCCATACACTGTCCTTGAGGAGGGGGGGTTATTGCACAGGTCAACAATCAAGTCAGACAATGATGATACCATACTACACCTTTCCAGCAGTGTCAGGTCGTGTTGTTCTGACACTGCTTGGCCCAGGGTCCCCGCCATGGCTCATCTCACTCAGTTCTTTTTTATGTTATCCTGTGTGCTGCATCTTATGCTGCTTGGTCAGTTCTGCTCGTGGTCAAGGCAAGGTTGTAATGTTCTTGTGATAATTACCTGGAGGCCTTTTTGTATTAATTTTTAAGTCTTCCTTGCAGAGCCTAGTGAAAAAAAATACTTGGAAGTAACTTGCTTTCATTATAATCAAGTCATCTTTTTAATAAATGATCGTTCACTTGTCAGTGAGAACAAGTCAATGCAATGTCTGGTAACTGTCAGGTTTGATTGCAGCACCAATTTGATCAAATTGCAGTTGATGAGTATCTCCAGTTTGAGTCACTTTGCATGCCTGTTTCCTGTTTTAGAAAACTATTTGGATGAGTGAAGGAATATTAACACTAAAAGTAAACAAGAAGATGATTAGATGGGCAACAGATTTCATCCTCCTGCTATAGACACATTGATGTATCTTTCTAAGAACTTGTAGTAGAGAGCAGATTGACAACTTCATTGGTTTTATGTTGGATTACTTAAGAAATATTTCTGACAACAAGAAATGAAAAAGCAAATTGAATGACTCATCCATTTTCAAGAACTTGTTAAATATATTTGCAAAGCTGATCTTCCCAAATTAAAAGAAAAATATAGTGTTGTCTATCAATCTACAAAATGAAACAAATCTGCAGCTTAAAAACTGATGGCTGAACAAACAAAAACCATTACAAAACCAACAATTTTATTTGTATATTTGCAAAGGTTTGCAGTTCTGTGGGCTGCAGAGATTTACCTTCTCAGAGCCCAAATCTACTTCTTAAAAAAACCCAATACACAAAACAAACAAAACACGCACGCACTCCTCAACAAACCCTGAAGTTTGTCTAGCATACAAATTCAGCCCTAATTCTACACCTATATAAGGAAAAAATAAAAGAGAAGGTATGCATTCAGGTATTAAAGCAATTTTCTAGCCTATAGATGCTTAATGTCACTCAATGTCACTTGTCCTTACTCTTCCCCCAGGTCTCTCATTATAGTTGTGGGGATCTGTTAATCCATTACTTTTCCTATTTCACATGTTCCCCCTGTTCCCTCCCTGGCCTTGGCCACTCCCTCGGTTTCTCCCTATTTGCTCCTGTACCCCAACCCCGCCCAGGGACCGCCCTTGGGCCCCTGACCAAACCACCCTGCACCCAGACCACGTTGTCTCTCTACCTCTGAACATCATGGGGACAAGATGTGATTAAAGCCATCTCAAACCCTCATGAGAGATCCTTCTCTACCTTCTTTACCATCCGCTGCATTTTAACGCTGCTGGCTGCCAAAGCCAGGTCTCAGGGCTGTCCAAAATGGACTCCAGGATGTGACTGGTCACATGGCCCTAGGAAACCCTCACTGAACTCTCAGGCTGCAGCAGCCTGCTAGGCAGAGTCCAGTGGTTAAAACATACAATAGTCTCAATTACTGTTTGACACCAATCAGTGCAAGAAATGCTTTTGGAATGCTGGCAGCGTGAAAGGTACAGCAGGGGACCTCTCTGATGCCGAGGTCTAATAGCTGAGATTGCCCTGTCTCTCCCTTCTGGGGGGGCATCAATAGGTATCTCTGCTCATAGCCATCGATTCACACTAAACTTTTAGGTATTCATTTCCCTTTGACATTTGTATGTCTTTGAGAAATTTAAGAATTTTAACAATGAATCACAAGTTTTTAGGCATAGATGTGGTTACAGATGAACTACTTGACTTTGAGTGGAGTATTTTCACATGATTTTGTTTTCCATTTTCATTGAAATGCTAACATAATGTTATAACATTAAATCTCAGTCATCAAATTCTATCAGCAAAGAACTTGAGACAGAAATTAAATTCTCAAACTTTCTAACAGTTTGGAATTATAGCAATTGGATTAAATAATTTCTTCCCTCATGTCAGAGACTGAAATATTATAGCCTATGACTTAAACATTTTCTTAAAGGACTTCTAAAACTGTATTACAAAAGCCGGGAAGAAGACTACCACACCCTGAATGGGGCCCTGACTGAGGCCTTACATGCTCGCTGATAAAGATAAGATAAAGTAACAACTCAGGGCCGGAGACATTCACAAAGCACAGGCTTAACACCTCCAAGGTGGAGATCACAGCCCCAGGGCTATCAGCTGCCAGGCTCGAACAGACCCCCTGCACCAGAAGGGAGGAGAGGTTTTGGGTGTGTGTTGGAAATGCCTCTGGTCAGAGGCACAGTGACTGCCCATCCTCCACTGTGCAGAGGAGCCCAGCTGAGGGGTCCTCACCCGGGGAGGGAAAAGCTTATCCACAGCAGAAGGGGTGACATGGCCCATCACAGGGGCCCTCCTCAAAGGGGTCCCCAGACCCTGCACCAGAGCACCAGAGATGATGCAACAGACCCTCAGTGTTGCAAGGGACAGTGTCAAGCCAGCCACCACCTGCAGACCAGATGGAGGGGAGCAACGAGACATTGTCAGGATCCTCGGATGGATGATATGCTTCCACCTAACCCCTGTCACCTCTCCCTGTTCCCCCACCCCCCATGCACACTTGTTTTTTCTATTTCTTTCTCTCTTTTCTCTTCCCTTCTCTTTGCTTTTTTTACTACTAAATAAAATACATCCATTTTTGGCATCAACATCTAACCTCGTTTGGTTTAAATCTTGTTTCTGGGAATGTTTTGAACCTTCTAAGTTCTTTCCAGTTTATGCTCAGAGACTTAGCTTTCTTTGCTTTTCTGAGTTTAAACCAGATCGTAACACCTCCCTAAGAACATTGAAAATAATTTCATAACTAAATGTTGAAAGTTTCTTTGTAGTGTTTCATTGGAAACCATTACTAATGATGGAACAGTATGGATGCTTTTTTTCACCATTGAATAAAATTTCAGTTAAAAACCACCAAACCAAGTTTCTTTCATTTGTAAAATTTTTGGCAATTACTTATGTGAAAGACTATTTCTTATTTATAACAAAACACCTACAAGATTCTGTGCTACAGTTAGTAATATTATTTCAGGTCCATTAGTGCTAAGTTTCATTTTTCAAGGTCTCTCAGGGCAGCTAAAATAATAGCAAAAAATTGACAACATATGCTACTAATGAAGTCTGTTTCATAACCTCAGAGCTATGTTCTTGCACCATTTTGACAAAAAGTAATTACTTTCTTTATTTTACCCAAAGGCTAAACTTCTAACATAAGAAAAAAGAGAGTGGGAAAAATACATATTGAATTAAATGTACAGAATAGGTAAAAATAGGATGACATAATGCTTAATAGTAAGCCAATAACTGCTAACTGAAACTATTCATATACCCACCAAAAAGAACTTAAGAGTAGATCTGTTTGCTAGTTTTCCAGTAGACATATTTTTAAGACAGAGGAAAATGTACACACCCACACACACATATATATGCTCATTTTTATTTTAATCAGACTGAATTATTGATTTCACTAATAATGTCTGTAGTTTTAGAGCAAAGTAGGCTTGAGTTCTGATTAGTAATGTATATATTTTTTTCATAACAGTTGTTACAGTCTGACATAAAGTTTCCCATGCTGAATTTTATTAATATCATTTTGAGAGAGTTTTTTTAAACTGTAATTACAAGAAGATGCTTTTTCCTCTTTTGTTTTTCTTCCTTACCTCAAAAGCAATTCCAAGGTTTTGCAGTTTCTAAGTGGGGTGGCTACAAGAGCAGACCACAATAATCAGTGATCTCTAAGCCAAAATGTATTTGCAAAGAAGAATAGATATAATATGTGACTGTTGATGTTTATTTTCAGATTTCTGCTCTGTGGCATGCACAAACCAGCACCTCTGGTCCAGTTTAGAACAGCAGCACAGATCAGAGGAGCAAGACTCTAACTCAGGGTCAACATGCCAAGCCCTGGCCGATGGTTGGGCTCCTGTGCCAAACAGGAGTCTCCACCTTGGTTTTAACTTTCCCCATGATGCCAGACAGACCTATATGTGTGTTCCTGGGCTCCTGCATTCAACTGCTTTATGGTTATTTTACTTATATCAGCTCACTGGCTTAAATCACCACTGGCATCTCCCAATGACCATCACCAGATTTTTGTAACCTCCTGCCTCAAATGTGTTAGAAAATCTGTAATTTGTTTATTGTTTTCTTTTCCAGCCCATTCCAGGTTAATCTAGGCATTTAGAGATGGGCAGATCTAGTTGAAGGCTCATTATTTGGGTTGTTCTTTCAGGTAGGCTTCATTGTATAAAATTCATATTAAAAGTTGTTGTATTCTGCACAGTTTGTGGAGACTGCAGAGCATATTAGATGAGAGGCATGTTATGAAACCACCATCAGACAATCCTTTACCTGCCCAACGAGGTCATGTTTTTGTTCAGGGTGACAAAATACTCCAAAGAAGCTGTGAGTTCAACTGGTTTAATTAAGCAAATATTAAAACCTTTTTATAAAATCAATTCCAAGCTGGGTCTATGTGCTGAGCTTTAAATCAATTTTAAATCATCTAGAGCTGTCCTGGATAAATAGGGTCTGAATCTAGCTGTGTTGCTTCCACAGGATTCCCAGAGCTCAGATTACATTTTGAAACATGGTTCATGAGGCTATTTAGCATCTTTATTAATAAAAAGATTTAGACATCTTGTAAGGGAAACAAGTCCCTCAACAATTTGGATAGAATACTAGCCATTGATAGGTCAATTCCTTTACAGTGTTTAAAATATGGTTTCATCATTGCATCGTATCTAGTAGGATATTCCAAAATAAGAGCAGAAAGAAATCAGAAGCCATTTTAATGTGCTCTTTTCAACCTCTGTCCAATCAACACATTGCTTTTGATCATGGTTTACTGCCATCAGGTACCCTATCTCTTACATAGCCTCATTACACTACATATTGATTTAACAAAAAAGCCTTACTATAAACCTGGTCAACTAGCTCAATATCTCTCTATTTCTGATCTCTATGTTGAAGAACCAAGTCATTCAGTCTCAGACTAGAGAGGAAAAATAAATAAACAAAACAGATTTTTTTTTTAAACCCTGGAATCTGAATAAAATATTTTCAGATTTCTCAAGAGGCTGGACTGCATTTTTTAAATGACATCTGAACTCTAGTTCCTCATCAAAGAAATTTTAGGAAAAGCTAAAAGAAAGCAAATGTGTCTAAAACCAGATGCTAATTAAGCATAGTTATTAATTATTTTGACTAACAAGCTCAAAAATCATCTGAGAAATGGGTCTAATTAGAGCTTTAGTATCTTAACAAGAAACTATAAATAAGTGTATTAAATCAGAAAACCATAGTAAAACATATTGCACTTGGGAAGGAGTGTATGTCAGTATGAATGAAGATCAGGCAATATCCATGTAAAGGTCAGATATTTTTGAAATATTTAGGGAAGTAGCTACAGGGTAGGCTAAGGGTGAAGTCTTTAAATTGGATGAAGAACAAAAAAAAAGTCCAGTATGAATTTTCCAGACTATTAGTAGCCATAGGATTTTGTGCTATTTGACATTTTAAACTTCATCAAGTTTTCCTTGCTTTACATAAACAGTGGTTATAGTTTTCTCCAAAATAAGCAAGCAATAAGTAGACAAAAAGCCGAATAATTCTTCTGTACCAACTCTTTATGTGGACGTTGGTGACTGTTGCAAGCTTTGCATTTCAACAGTTCTGGAGAAAGTAAGCACACTTGTTTTCAGGGCAGCCTTTAAATTTCCTTGACCTTAGGTGATGTGGCATTAAATCAAGTTACACTAAGGAAACAGCACTGACCATTATGACAACTGATTTCTCACTTGTGATGGATGAAGACATCTATATACTAATTCTCTTAGATTTATAGCTATTGTTAGGAGCAGTAACCATGGTCTTCTTGAATCTGAACAGTGAAGTGAAGGGATTGCCCAAGTGAGCTGCTTATATTTTTCTTTTGCTGCCCTTTGAGGATCACAAAACCATTGTTTATCATTTCCAGAGACCTTTTGTCTGAATAAAGGCCATAGAAGCTTATGATGAGTAAGTTTTAGAAAAAAGTTGGAAAAAATACTGGAAAAAATTACTGAGAAAATTTAATGCTAGCATGCCAATGTAAGTGGTGAAAATTGTTTTTAAAGAAATTGATTTTCAGTAGATTTGGCAAAATAAAGAGAGATGGATTAACAAATTAAACTTTCCTAAACATCAAAAGTGTTTCCAATGTCTGTAAAATGGAATCAACATAAGCTTCTTTATTCCTCTAGACACTTTTATTTTAGATAAACATATCAGTGCCTTCTTTTTGAAAACTCCAGAGTAAGTCAATTGAAATATAATACTTATTCTTTTGATTTTCACTATACTACTTGGAAGTTAGGTAATTTTCTTCATTTTCCCAAGATGAAGGCTACTTTAAATTACAGTGTTGATACTAATCCATCAAACATTGGTTTATGCAAACTGTTCTCCAGAACCTAGTAGGTACCAAAGGGCTTGTAGATGAAGTTCACCTGAACGTTTACAAGTTGTTAAAATCTAATATTTGATGTTCACAGTGGTTATCTCTCTGTCCCTGTATTTATCTTTCAAAATAAATAATAAAAAGAAGAATTTTCATGGTCATTCTATGACTTGGTGAAGTAAGCCACAGAGATTAGCTCAAATGGCTGGAGCATCGTGCTAATGCCAAGGTTGTGGATTTGATCGCCGTTTGGGCCATCCACTTAAGAGCTGGACTCAATAATCCGTGTGGGTCCCTTCCAACTCAGAATATTCTGTGATTCTGTCAATGTTAGTCACTACGAATTTCCAGGAGAATGCTTAGGATTCACTTCTTTCTGTATAATTCGACACTGGGTTACTTACCCTTTATATTAATTCTCCCAGGATTCTCTTCAAGCAAGAGCAGACAATATAGGGACAAACCTATAAAGGCTCAGAAAGATTACTGGAAATACCCAAACTCATTTAGATTAATCTGATTTTAAAAAGTTAGAGGAGCAGATATTTAGCATGTTAGCTGTATTTAAGTACCTCAGAATGTAGAATCATAGATTATCAAGTTCTGGCTACTAAATGAATGGTTTATGTTTTAAAAATTTTTGTATTAAATTTTCTGGTTTTGTTAAATGCCCTTAGCAAACGTTAAGAAATATGTTTTTACCTTCCCAGCGTCCTTTTCAAAAGAAATTGTTCCTTAAATTTAGAACAGCTGACTTGCTCTTCATGGACTATTCAGATCAGTTTTAAGTTTTCAAACCTTCAACTTTTATTGGAATTGTTGCTACTGTGCAAAGCACGTCTAATGTACTGGTATTTATTGCTATCTTGCATTATTTCTTTATTATTTGAGCAATAAACCAGCATACTATTGCTTTGCCCATTGTAATTATCCACAACCCAGGTGATTTTTTTTACCTTCAGGAAAGAAATGAGATGAAACAATATTGATTAGTAAGAAAGTAAAAATAGATTTAGTCCTTCAGCACAATTCCTTCCATAAAGAACTGTTTCAAAGGAAGGTTTTAGCACCTGAACAAGAATATCTTATGTCCCTGGGATAGCACTAACTGCTGTTAGCTACATTGCTTTCATAAAATTGTATTGTGCATTTGATCTTCCTCCCACAAAATTGGAGTCCCAGTGTTTTACAGCATATCAAGAATTTTTATTACATTCACAGTTTTAATACAATATTTGCAATTAAATATAGATGTAGTAAAGTTAGATATGGAGGTATTTTATCTGGTTTTGCTGTCATGGGCTATTAGTAAAAGTCAATTTCTTGCAGTTATTTAAGGAAATGTCTGTAGATTTTATGAGTATGTATTTATGCAGGTTTGAGCAGATCAGGTTTATATGTTCAGAAAAATTCAATTTTCTAATTTTTTCCAAACATTTTTGCCTTGATTCCTCAGCACTGACTGCTTCTTGTTGTCTTTAAACTACTGTCCTCTACTTCATCCTCTGTTCTATTGCCATCAAATAGGATTTTGTGAAAGAAGCAACTTAAAAGTCTCATCAGTTTATTTTTTTTTGCTATAATGCTAATACTTCCAAACACCCTTGATCTGTTGTCACTGAGCACTGTGCTGTGTAGCAATTTAGATAAACATTACAGAATTATAAATTTTTATGAATTTCATTCACTCCTCAAGTTAACAATGAGGTACAGTAATGCCATTTCTGGCTTGTGCTAATAACTCAATAAATTGCTTACACTGCTTATATAATGTCAGTGCTGGAGTTTTTCTATGCTTTCATATGGATAGTTTTATTTTTCTTGTGATACTTTTTTACAGCAGTTACTTTCATTTTAAAATGATGAGGTAGTTCCAGTTCCTATTGCTGCAAACTTCAGAGGAGGTATATTAAAAGAGGTTTGTATATGGATTTTCCTACCTTCTCTGGGTACTTTCTTCAATATTGGTTAGGCTTGAACTCATTTTAGTCCCCTGATTATTCATTTTGCCTTCCCAGTAATTTGTATGCTTTCCTTAAGGTACCTGACTGGAAAGGTTTCTGGCAGAGAAGTTCAGTCACAACCTTGGAATAACTTGAATTAAAGATCACACTTGTAAATAGTATGACCACTCTGAGGCTGGAAGACTGGGCTAATTCGGGGAAGAATATATTCTCCATTTCTTGCTAATAAACACTTAACAAGCACTTACATGTAACCTTACCTTTAACCTACTTAAAAAACTATGGGCTTTACAAAAAATTTGTGAGTCATGTTCAAAACATTTTTGGGGCACATATACCTGTTATATTGTATGACATATGCTGTCATACAATAGGGCTGCTGCAGTTCTGGAGGAAGACTGAGAGTTTACAAACACTTGTGTCATATATGAAATGGAGTGTTGGCCTTTGCATATTAAGTGTTTCAACTTTTAATTGCGAATTGTTTAATTATTGCTTATTCAAATTACCCATCAACCCAATTGAGAGTTATTAAGTTCCAAAGTTATTCCCCTGATTAGTTGATTAAAGAGTGTTTTACATAATTCCTCGTTAAAAATCCCTTGTATGTGTCCAAGTTAATTACCCTGTTTTTAAGAGTTCTCTGAAATACTTACAACCCAGTTTTAGACCTTTTACCAAGTGTTCTTAACCTTTGTAAGTTTTAAGTGAGTTTTGAGCTTTGCCAAAAAGCAGACCTTCTAATGGACAGAGCTATATTTAGAACCTGGCTGTTGGCCTTCAACTCAGCACACGGCAACCTGGAATTTTAATGAGGACTTTTCCCGCCTGTGGAGCCGATGACATTTTTCCTCTAGACAGCAGCGAGCCATTGGCAGACTGAGATTACCTCACCTCAAGATTCCACCAATCATCCAGGACCATGGAGGGTGGACAGTGGGCAGGCATGGGTGTGACCCAGACTCTATAAAACTGCTGGACACCAGATCAGAGGTGCCATTCACCTCACATTAGCTGCTGGTGAAGTCTGATGCTGGGAGCGCAGGCCTCTACCTCTTTCAAAGAGGCAATTTAACCATTCGGACTTTGGGCTAGCTGAAGTCCCCCCAGCGTTGTAAGGTCTCTGCCTTGGGACTTTTGAGCCGGTCCGGCCAACAAGGTCTCTAATCACTGCAGACCCTGTTTTTTTTGGCTTTATAATTATTTTGTACTTGCAATTTTTTTTTGCTGATTGTTCTTTTAATAAATTGTTCTTAATTATTTTAATTAAGAACCAAGAGTTGTCTCATTCCTCACACTTGTAATGATTTTGTTAGACTACACAATTTTGTGTTAATTTTATCCTTTAAATGTTGACTCTTTTATTATAGTGTCTGGTTATATCTGGCATTAATAAATCAGATGATCAAAGAAGAAAAAAACCAAATAAACTGAAGCATCTACTTTGGGCAACAACCAGCCTGGTAGTCATGTAAAAAATGTCAAGATGTTCTTATGCCATTTACTAAAGTGCCTCACCACCATCTCCCTGTTGGGAGAAAGATCTAAGTGTTTGGCTATTATAACCCCAGGACCAGAGATAATGCTCTGTAGTTTGGGGGTCGTGAAAACCCTTCACAGGACCTCATCTGCAGGTTACCCCAAAATTTAATCTCTCAATGTTTTAGAGTAATGGGTCTTTGTGTTGGTGTTATCCAATCTAAGGAGCTTTGCAACCCACCGTGTCCTCAGGGAATTGCTTTGCTTCTGCAAAGCCCAGTGGCCAAGCTTTGCTGTGCAAATCTATATATATACTTCTTTCAGACTACACCGCAGGAAAAGACAACGTTTGCTGTTTGCTGCTGAAAGAAATTGCTAAAATGTGTCATTGAATGCAGGAAAAAATGGGAAGCATCACTGTTTGAAGGACTGAGGAGAAGCAATAGATAGAACAATGCTGATACAACTGTTTTGATTTAAGGGCATGATTTTTTCACCCAGTTAGTAATGCAGGCATTAGTAAAGGAACCTCATATACTGTCCTGCTGTAACCATGGCCAAATGACCTGACAATATTGATTTGAACCTGGGCAAAGATAACCTTAAGGAGCTTGTCAACCGAAGTCTGTGCAGGGAGAACCTTGGAGAAACTCTTGGGGATTGTGAAGAGTTCAGAGTCAATGTACAGAGTATTTAGGTATTGGCATCCAGCCAGTCACACAAACCTCATTTTGATCCAAGTTTTAAAATGTAAGCAAATGTTCCTTACAATTAAAATCGTTATTTATAAGGAATATTAATTATTCATTAGTAGTAACTGATAAGCAGTATATATGTAGTTTAGCAGAAGTGATTTGTTTAACTATAAAATCAATTGAAGCAGGCATAAGGCAGTTGAAAGATTTTAGCATTCTCTTTTCATTTGCCCTCTCCCCTTTTCCTCCAGTTTTCTCTGGTGATTTTCAACTGATAAAAACAATGCCACTGAGATATAAATGTAAAGCAAATTAATTTGTGAGCATTCAGTTTCAACTAGAACTGATCTTTTGTAATGGTAGATCTTGCTTGCTTTTATCTGGCAATTACATGCTAAATCTTGTATTTGGATGGTGTGTGTGGCTTTTTTATCTTCCTTGTTGTCATAGGTTAGCAAGCATAGTCCTGGAAGTGATGTCCTTGCCAAGGGGGTGCTTACAGCTTCCTCTGGGACATGACAGAACCTATGGACAATTCTTTAAGCCACTTAAAGTTGTGACCGCCTCTGTGATACACACTTAAGAATAGAAACCCTGAGGCAGACTTTCTCTCTCGTTTCCAGTGCTGGGACAGGTGGCTGCGGGCCCCCTGCGGGGGCCAATGGGCCCGGCCCAGGCCCTGCTCGGGCCAGGCCAGGCCGGGCCGGGCCACCGCCATCCTGGAGCCAATGGGCCGTGTTCCAACCCGCGGTCC
>NW_008239080.1:9403201-9453819 GCF_000691975.1 Corvus brachyrhynchos
TGTCTTTTTACATTGTCAGTGGGAGAAGGGAGGAAGGTGGGGGGAGGAGAAGAGTTCTGAAGGTGTGGTATGATTTTTTTTTTCTTTCTTCTTTTAGGTCTGTTAATAAACTTTATATTCTTTCAAGTTTGGTGCCTGCTTTGCATTTCTCCTAATTCTTATCTCACAGAAGGTAAACAATAATGAGTATTTTGGTCCAAACCACTACACTTGTCTTCTAAAATGGCTGGGCTGCAAGGCCTTTATCCAAACACATGCAAAGTTTGCAGACATAAAAATCATGGTTTGAGCCATGAACATGACATAATTTCTTTTAGACTTGCCAGTAATTCAAACTTCTAATTCAAATCTGTTTGCAGTTTTTGTTTCAGAGAATCCCTTGAGAACTTCAGGGAGATGAACAAAAACGCATGTTTAGGTGAGGATTAGAAGCTGCCCTGAAGGTTAAGATAAACTTTAAAGGGGTTCTAATTTTGCCATAGTTCCTGCTTCTTTGTAGCTTTTCTTAGTGCGCTTTTCTGTTGCCATTTCTAAACTTTAACCCTGGAAACTTTTATTTATAAAAATTGAGCATGTTGAAGTGTCTTCCAAGCACTGTTGAATGTTGTTGAAGCAACTGAAATACTGTCTCTTTTCAGGTCTCTTTAGCAAATATGAAGAGAAGGCCAAGCAGGGGACAAAACAGATCTGATCCTCAAAAGACATTGTTCACAGAATTCTGCTTCCTGAACAAAAGTATCCATTATGTGGGGAAACACAAAAGGTAGAAAGGCTCTTAGGTGTGAGAAAAAAGCAGGATTCAGGAATAAAGCAGAAGAGTTTAGAGATTAGCTTTAGCTGTGAAAACTTGAAGAAGATACAGTTAATAGCAAGTAAGGACATTAAAACAATGCTTAGAGTTTCTAAGTTTGGCAGAGATAAGTTTTGAAGTTGCAAAAAATATGCTTAGCAAGATAGATAAGTTTAAGCTTAATAATGGAATATCGTGTGTTCTTATATTAGGTGTAACAAGCAAGTATTGTATACAACAGATGTACATGCGCTGTTGTGGATTGGTTAAAACAGTTGTCTGTAATTTTTAGAAGGATGCTATTGGCTAAGAAGCTTTTAAGAATGCTCTGTAACCAGGAAGTCTTTGGATGTCTGGGGCAGCCTGAGCTTTGTACCATCTCTGTCTCAACTCTGTATATGAGGCTGATAACGAAATAAAATAATAAAAGGCTCCTGGAATGCTTGTCCAAGCTCCCCGTCCCGTTTGTTGACGAAAACGCTGGCACATTACAGGTTAATTAGTTCTGTAACAGAAAAGAGCACTTTGAAAGTATCACTAGCTGATTAAGTAGTTTTGTCCAGTTATTTTCAGCTACAAAGGAAACTGAACAAGCTCAGAGCACTTAGGTATTCAGTAAACATTTCAATAGCAATACTGAACTCAGTCCTTTCCACCATTGCCCTTTCACCATTTTCTTTAGTGTTCCTTACTATAACAATTTCTTCCTTATAATTTAGTTGAATTTTTATTGATTAAATAGAGTAATAGATTATTAAATAGAGTAATGTATGCAAAGAGTGATTCCTGAGATACTTTTCAGCTATGAGGGGGAAACCTTGACTAGTATTCCCAGATTAAAGAGTCAGAGATGCGTTATTCCTGTAGCATCGATTTTCCTGAGCAGTTCTTTGATATGAGACAAAAACATAAACACAGAGATTTTCGTGAAAGAACTCTGAATTTTTGTTTGCCTTCTGGTACTGCATTTGTTTTACGTTTTCCCTTGGTTGTGAAAATTATCATCACTTAAAGTTTTTCACTGCTCAGAAGCTTTCCTTAATTCTCTCTTAAGGCAGTTGATGTAATCCTGTTGAGCTTTGGCAAGGAAACTTACATTTATGTCTGGAATGGTAAAAAAGGAAACGCCTTAGCCTACAAGAAATAAAATGTAATGACATTGCATTACTGGAAAGATGTCACTGTAATAATATTTCCAATTATTACTCATTCAAATTCTTAATTTTTTCATTATTATTTCAAAAAAAAGATGTTTTTAAAATATCTAGAAAAGAAAGCCTAAGAATACTGAAGATGTGATTGACCCAACAAGAGCTGTCAAAAAAAGTAAGATGTAGAAATCTAAACTAGTCACAAATGGGTTTTCTGCATGTAATGGCAAGTGAATATCTCTCTATTCCAGGGCTTTGGTACTTAATATAAAACATGATGCAAGTGTCCTGAAGTTGTAAAAAGGTGTAAAAGAAAAAGCAAAGGTGTAAAAGAAAAAGCAAAGGTATAAAAGAAAAAGCAAAAATCTTCATGGCATCAGTCCAAAGGAAAGAGGCTGCTCCAGAGGTGATAAAGAAAGCCTTGAAGACTATCCTAGACTAGCTGTCTAACTGGGAATAACTGTGGTTTGGTCAGATAGATCTCAGGACTTGTGTTACAGATTTACTGAGAATCAAGACTATTAACTGCTTAGTACAGAACAGAGAAGAATATCATAATTCTTTTATATTCCTGATATGACAACACTAATGGGAATTTTGAGTCAACACAAAATGCAGTCTTAAAGCAGACTGGACATCTTGGTGTTTCAGAAGACATGATTTCACTTCAAGTGAATAAGCTGTCTGAAACAGACTGTTATAATGCTTTTAAATATAAAAAATACTGTGCAATTGTATTAAGTATTTTCAGATTTGCTGTTTAGGCAATGACAACTTGATAACCCCTTCTTATTTCATTCTCTATCTTCTAAGGCTGCACTGATCATGATGTTAAGTGTTCAATATTTCTAAGGAAAATTGTTTCCTTTAAGAAACATCTCATCTCTCCATTCTACAAATTAATTACATTGGCCTTTAATTCAAATTGTTAAATATTAATAAAACTGTAGGGTGTTCATGACTCAGGACTTGTTCTAAAAATTCCATTGTATAAAATTAATGTATTTATGTAGGTATTTATATGTGCCACTTAATATTTAAAGACAGAATTATGTAAAGAACTAGACTGGCTGTGCCCCGCTAACATTTTTGAATACTTGGAGCATCTCAACCAATGGATTGAAGATCATTTTAAATTGATTTGGCTTTTCAACCAATTTCCACACTTTTAAAAAAGGCTATTAAAAATAATAACTTCAGAATTATTTTGTAAATAGAAGCTAGGCATTTGAAAACAAGGGACAGAAAATAGGTGGCCAGCTTTCTATATTTTCAAATGCCAGGGAGAGGGAGAGTAAAAATGATCTAGTAAGTAGACTATTCATATTATAATTAAACAGTAAGTTCTAATGCTTGGTTTTACAGCTAAAATGTATTCTCTCTACATTTTTCAATTATAGATGGATCTATATATAACACAATTATAGATGGATCTATATATAACACAAAATTTTGCTTTGTTGTGTAGCAGAATTTAAAATATAAGATTTTCACTAAGCACTTACATTTCTAAAAGATTACTCACTACTGTTCTGTGACTTTCTCTTAGCTTTTAGAATTTTTTTGGAGGAATTCAATAGTGGGAACAAAGTCTGACATTCTATTCCAAATGACACTCTGTCTATTGCTCTAAGCATTGTTAGGATGATATAAACATTATCCAGGAAGACTGAAGAGGAAAGAAATTATGAAGAAAGCAAGACAGTAAAGCTACAGAGGTTGCAATGTTTTCAAGGACTGATAGTAATAGCATTTAGTTTTGGTTTGTTGTTGGGTTTCTTCCTGTAAAATATCTTTCTTCACAAGCAAAAGTGAAGACGGGTGAGAAAAGAGAACTTACCTATGTTGTCCCTAAACTCAATGCCATTCAAGTAGCAAATTATTTTCTCTTACTGCCTGTGTCTTGGACTATCTTCATTTTAGGAGCTCAACAGACTCTGAACTGCAGTGTCTCTAGAGCTGTGTCTAGCTTTTCTTTCAGCAACCCATAGAAGAATCGATTGTATCTTTGTGTTTGGGGTTTCAATCCCATTTTTCACCTCTTTTTTAAAGAAGTAAATCACTTCCCTGGGGGTATCCAAAAGAATATAGATGTTTTTTCCATGTTTTTATGCTGTCCTTGCTCATAGTTCCCTTAATACAATTACCCTGCCCTTCCCTCTTCCAAGATCACTGGTGGTCAGAATCACTTTAGACATTATTCAGACTTCAGGGACTTCTTACAGATTTTTCAGTAAAGAACTATTTGACAGCTCATATAAACAGTACTGATGCTTCTGTAGAGAGTGACTTATTTTGGCTCTCATCCTCCCAGCAATGTTTGAGTCTTCGTAGAAATGTGTGTTATTTCTATCTCCTCTATGCTGTGCAGAGCTGGGAATATTTCTGCTCTGCATGTCTCGTCTCTTTTTGAATGCATTCGCCAACAGTACAAGAGGGGATATTTGTAGGATGTATTTATGAAAGCAACATTTGGAGTTTAAAAAACTATTTACTTTCATATATATTTCCACTCTTAAGGTCTACATGATTTTTAAAATCAGGACAAATAAAAAACAGACAGCTTACAAATAAAACACATAAGAAAATGGAGTAAGAGATAAAGGACTGTGAATGCTATATTCATTTTAAATTGAAGGGAAGTTATAATATTCCATTATTAGAGGTCAGGTGGTTGAATAAAAACTGATACTTTTCCAGTGGCTGCTCCCTAAGTTCCTTAGAATATTATTGTACAAATTCTCAACAGCTAAGAAATGTCAGAGCTCTCCTCAAGCCAAAAGTTTTACCTTCTCTAAAGATCTCTCCTTACCTGTTATGTACAAAACCCACTGTGCCTTGTGAATTTTTTTTCATTTATTTTAATCGATTTTGAGCATTCATGCTCATTGCATATATATCTCCTACAGAGCTCCCCAGAGATGATCATCATTGCTTAAAGATGAGATTCTGCCACCTGTTATCACAGAGGATATAAGCTTTGGGACTCTTTAGATGAGAGCTATCCATGCTTTTAAACTGAGTATATCCACTACTACATGAAGTTTATGTGAAGTTTATTTTTTAGTATTGGAAAAAATTACTTAGCCTGTTGCCAAGAGTACTGGGGAAGTAAAAGAGAAATAAACCAAGAAAACCCCAAAAGCTAAAAACCTTACAGCCCTAAAGCCCTAAAAGCCCTTCAGACATTTTCACATCTAAATTGTTACTGCCCTTTAAGAAAGGGGTCAGACGTTCCTGGAGCTTTCCATTGTCTGATAATTTATATGGACCAGATCTGAAGCTGTTATCTCTCCCCTGTTAAGGTTAACAGACAGTAGTACAAACAGGTTTCAACAACTCTGCAGAATGTTTTGAAGTGGACCAATTTTAGACTTTTCCAGATACACAGTTTTCCTAAGTATTACCAATATATTTCTGGATAAGAACAGGTTTTTAAGGTGAGTTTTTGGTGAAGAAAAAAAATAAATGCTTAAGCTCTGGGTAACTAGAAAATAAATTAAAAGTTAGGTGATTTGTTCATGGTGACATCAGAACGAAATAATTTCCTATAAATATGCTTGGAAATCTGAAATATCTAGATGGAAGAACAAGTTCTGAGCTAAAGCATATGCTGTAACCCCAAAAAGTTCTGTGGGCACAGACAATTAAAATAATTTATCTGTCCCTTTTGTCACAAATACTCTGTTAATTTCAGTAAGACCTTAGACATGGTATTTGAAGATGGTGTTTTCATCACAATTTTTCCTTTTTGCATTTCCCAATTAGTGTATCATTTTAGTGACTAAAATAAATTAGAAAGTTATTTGTATATTTTTCTTCAATATCAGATAGGGTACTGTTTTAAAAAATGTAATATTTCTTTTAACTTTCAAATGTAGATGCCAAATCAAGTTTTATGTGACTTGACACCTGCCTTCTGCATGGCTGTTATTCAGGGCAGTACAAAGCCTTTCTAAGAAATAAAATCCCTCAGATAGATTTAACTGAAAATTATCAAATTGTTTGTTCTTTAATAAATTAGATGTTTACTAAGTGAGAATAAATTAAAATATTTGCATCAATTTAAATACCTATGTTCCACTTACTGACAGATCTGAATTACTGATGATTCACCGAGGGGAAATTTATTATTAGTGATAAGAGGATCACTTTTCAATAATCTTTTAAATTATTCAGAGAAATAATACTCTGAGCATTTTAATATATAACATGGATTTGCAAATCGTTTATCTCAACTATTTTTTTCAAGTGAATAGAAAATATCCTGAGCAACATGCAGAGAAGAATTATGCAATACACATATAAAACACAAAGCTAGATTAATAAACTTAGGATTTTACACAAGAGGAGTTTTGCTTTTCAGAAAATTAGTCTTCAACATCTGATGGAAATAAACACACATTTTCCTCATTTTGGAATCACCTCATTATAATGAATAGTAAGTGCAGAGACTTTATGTCATAAAACTTTTTATTATTACACTTCAAATAGGACTTATTTTCCCTCATTAAACCTGGTTTCAAACCAGATGAAAGAGTATGATAGCTATAAAAAGTTAAAAAGTCTTAATATGCCTATCAAGTGAAAAATATTAGTTGGGGAATGCCATGAACAAATATAGACATGTTTATAGAAGAAGGCAAAAATTATATTTTCATTCTGTTAAAAAGTATTTAGATGTAGTCATGCTTCACATTAAATTGGGAGCTTATAGTGAATCTGAAACTGAGTTTAAAAATAAAAAGATAAATTTTAGTCAAAACTAAGTGCAAATATAGCATTTCTGTACATTGGTGTTAAAAGGGCATTATTTCTCCCTTTTCTCCCTTCTCCCTTGAAGTTTTGATACTTAAAATCTCAGAAAAAATAATTTAAGTTTTATGAGAATGTTGTGATATATGTAGGGTAAGTAAAAGCAGAACATATCTTCTTTGTGCTTCAACTAGAACTGAATAGAAAGAAAAAACATCTGGATAGAAGTAAATGTATAGTCTCTTATTGTGTCATGACCAGAGGCATATGACTAGAGCAAATTAATCATAGATAGGTGTGTATCTATATGGATTTGATCAGAATTAATTCTGGTTTTCCTATTTTCTTACTTGATAGATGACATAAAAGATCTTCTGCAGTGAAAATTGCATTTGCATTGCTACATACCAGGACTTACAAGAAGGTTTTATTAACAAGGGTTTCCCCATTGTAGGTCAGACAGAGAAAAATCAAAGGATTGAACAGTTTGCATAAATGATTCTGAGCAAAAGAAAAAGAACCCAGATTACTGGTATACTAACCAAAACCATCATCTGAACATGCAAGTGTTCCTTTTAAGCCTATATTCCTGTGAAATTAGACTTTTGTGATGGTAAATGTTTGTAAATCCGCCATCAGCCTTTTCCTCTGCCTCTTCTCCTCCCCAGTTCCTTTAGATGTCATTGCAGTCAGAAGACCAAGTGGGTCAAAAGCAGGAGATGCATGATGCTCCTACTGGGCTTTGGTTCCACATTCCATCATCTCAGCCCTCAGTCTGTTGAAGTATCACCCAGTATCTCTTCTGCTCCTCCTTTCTCTCACCAGGAAGACAAGACTTTGTCACAATTTTAGAGATACAGAGGGCTAGTATCATGAATTACCTAAACAGATTCCCGTGAAATGTTGTCTTATATAGCCTTCCACTTGAAGTTAGATCAAAGAAAAGGCTGAAATTCATTTTATCTGGAAAAGATGGTGAAATAGAGCTGTGCATAGATTTTGATTCCTTTGGGGCTCTGTGCAAGGAGTCTGAAAACCAGCTGTTCTGCATAATTAGAAGCTAAAAATAATAGAGACTTAGCACACTTTTACTAACATTTAATTTGCAGTATATTATAAGGATCACTTTCTTTAATTGGAAGCTTAACGAAAGACTTAGTAATAACTTGCTGCTGCCAAATAACATCCAGATTGCTGTTCAAGTAAGTGCAACTCTGGAAAATTAAGAAACTGCTTTAGAGCATTCTTTAGATTCTTCATGTGTTTGTGTTCATAAATTCTTGGTTACTGATGATCACAAATACTTACTGCCATTCAATTGAATTACATTTTTTTTTTTTTATACAGAAGAATGGATTAGCTATAAGCCAAATGATAATTGACACAGCTAAAACTATTTAAAAGGATATGAATGATTCAATTAATCTCCAAAAACAAGACAGTGGAAAATAAGGTTCAAATCTTTTACACTCAGTGGAGTACTGTGAAGTTACAGTACCTAATGGGATGATATTTTTAATGTATGATATTTTAATCCTGTATTTTCAATTTTAATCTGTGGTGATATCTTATTGTTTTAGAATATAGTTCTTAATTTGTATAAGAAATACTCTGTACGTATCTACTCATGCTAATGTCATCCCTTCCCTGCAGGATATGCTGTAAGGGAGAGCATCCTTTCTGGGGCTGATGGCTTTCTTCAAGAGCCTCTTTGGTTTGTTTTTGAGTTCTTAGCAGATATGTTTTCTCTAAGTTTCAAAATATCATCCTCTCTCTGACTTCAGGGAATTTAGGGAGAATCATCCTTTTCAAGTAAATAAATATTTGTGGTGTGCATTTCTATCACAAGACTCCTCCTTTTTTTGTTTTTTAAGTGTAAAATGGAAGTAAATATGATTAATGAAACTATCTAAGTTGTTTAGAAGTATTTTGATGCACCCAGTCTTTCTTTTTGTTTTGTTTTTTTTTTGTTTGGTTGGTTTTTTTTGGTTGGGCTTAATGCAAATGTTTGTTAAATGGAGTGGGAAACAAATAACTATTCCTACAATTTTGAATATTGAATTTATTCTGATATCAGTCCCATTAATAACTACAAATATATATATAATTAGAATCTGTTTTCCCTTTTCTCTTAAGGTTTTGCTGTTTGACTGAAGTTATTCACTAAAACACAGTTTTCACTGGGTAGATAAAAAAGTAATAACATTTGTGTATCTGAGTCATTTCTGTTTATTGACAGGGAATTGATATTCTCTCCTCCAGTACTCTCACCTCTCTCTCTCATTGGCAGTTTGCTCTTCCCTTCAGGTCTCCATTTCATGCATCCTGGCAGCTGGTCGATATAAAGCTATAGTTGATTCAGAGGAATACATTCACTTTTAGGATCTGATGGATTGACACTGGTGAATCAAACTCCCAACATCCTTTTTGCTCACTCTCCTCTTACTGGAGAGAAAAATGAAGATGGAGAGAAAAATAGAAGAAAGTTGAAACTCATGGATCAAGGTAATGACAATTTCATAATAAAAGCAAAAGCTGTGCTTGCAAGCAAAACAGAAAATTAATTCAGTTCTGCCCATCAGCAAGCAGAAATACAACTGCTGGAAAGTGGGGCTTCCAAATGCGTAGCAGTTGCTTGGTGAGATAAATGCCATAACCATGAATGTCCCATCTTCAACCTACTTTCCCTGAGTTTTTATTGCTGAGTGCAACATCATGTGCTATTGCACATCACTTTTGTCACTTTGGGTCAGCTGCCTTGACTATGTTCACTTCCAGTCTCTTGGCCACCTCCACTTTACTGACTTTGGGAGCCAGTGCGTGGGAGGGAAGAGAAGGTCTTGATACTGTGCAGGCACTGCTCAGAAGTAGCCAAAACACTGATGTGTGTTATCAACCCTGATTTAGCCACACATTGAACACACAGCATCATACAGGCTAACCTGAAGAAGAAATTTAACTCAAAACTTTATCCTATCCAAATCCAGTACATAGAAATACAATAAGCAATATATATTGAAAACATTGAGGCTGTCTTATGAAATAGATGAGATTAGTTACAGTTGACTTTCTAACTAAAGACACCGATTTTGATTTTTATCGCATGGCCTATTGTATCTGGTTTTCCTAATATTCATAGAAATTTCAGATCTCAGACATTTTGTCCCTTGCCTGAAATTACTGAACAGGCACGATAGTTGCTAGATAGGGACAGATAAGAATAAAGTCAAGTATACAGCCCAGTCGGGAAAGTCTCGCTTTCTATGATTCCAGGCAGCCCTCCTTTCTCCTCCACCTTTTTCAGGGTTATAATACATAATCAGTTAAAAGGATTGTGAAAAAAACAACTAAATTACTATGAAATTAAGTTTAGTGATAGTATGAAATCAAAAACATGAGCAATACACATCAGAGTGCTACAGACATTCCAATGCTCTACTTTTCTGCTTTTATTAGAACACCAGAGACTTGCCCAATACTGGCCCACCTCCACGGTCTCTTACACCATGCTACATGATCTAATACTCAAGTTCTTTCTACTCTTCTGAAACAAAGGGCATCTTGCTGTTCCATTGCTTAGGAATGCAGCAAAATAGCTGTGGAGAGAACCTCCTGGGTTCTTCAGCCCTGTCTTCTGGTATTTCAAGCACAAAATAATAAAAGAAGAAGCTCTTTGCTCAAATTGTCTAGAAGGTAACTATATGGATACATTAAATCATATAAAACATTGTCTGTTTCTTTCTACTGACAAAAAAGTCAAGATTTCAAGATTGAGCTGCTCAGGCATAAAGATGCTTAAAATTAGGCAAAACTAATATACCTTAGATGCTGGGTGTGGAAGGGCCCACAAAATAATTACACCATAAAGGAACACCACCACCACCCCAAAGCCTCAATACCATCAATAAATACAAAATATATAGTAGAAGACCATGAAATCCTACATCTCCAATGAGCTACAGAAAAGGGAAAGATCAAGGCTAAACTAGGTCAATTCAGGTATTTATTAATATAATTCATAATAATTTTACTTAAACTATTATTTAAACTAAATCTTTCCCAACAATCAAGAATAAACAAAGGAATCCTTACCAGCCATTGACTATCCGATCTCAAAAAAAAAAAGCATTCTGACTCCAGGCTGGACAATCAATTTAATCCACAGTGCAAACAAGCAGCTGATTCAGGCAGTGAACTCTACCTAATGCAATAAAACACATATGGCTTGCAAAAAAACCCTCAAAAATAACAACAAAAATTCCCAACATCTTTCCATTATTTTTTCAAACTTCACAGAGGCAGTAAACCACAATTTCACAATGTATTTCTATCTATGGGAATTTTTTCCAATGCCTCTCTAGGCTTAACAAACTGCACTTTAAAGCAATTTTGATTGTGTACCTCAACAAGAGATTCAGGTGGTTATTTCAGAAGTTTGCCAAATGATCTGAAACCTCATATAATATCCAGTCTAAACTTATTCATAGCCATTTATCATGTACTAATATTATTCTTAAAATTAAAGGATTTTTCTTTCCTTGATATATCCTCTCTCAATGTAGTTATAAAAAGTCATTAAATCCCCTCTTAACCTTCCACAGCTAGGCTAGGCAAACAGAGTACTTCTTAATCTTTTCTTTGTAAGGTAAATATTCCATTCCTTTATTCATATCTCTTCTCTAAATCTGATCCAATTTAAATTAATCACTCCTGAGAGAAATGATTAGAGATATACACAATATTCCAGATGAGGCCTTGTCTAATGTTATTTACATTCTGCTTTCACTTAGAAGAATGTGTCATTCAATGCATTCTACAACAGCAGTAGCCTTGTTTCAAGGCTACATCATTCTTGCAAGTTTATATTCAACTCCAACATATATCACCAGATATTTTACCCATTTCCTCACATCAGATTGACAATGTTCCTCTTGTAACAAATTTTCACTATTAATACTTGAAAATATACCTTTGAACTTTGTGGCATTAAATTATATTACATTTGTGTGATTCCTTTCCTTGGAATGAACAGATCCTCTTGATGCTGACTCAGAACCTTGTAGTTTGTTTCTCAACTGTATAAATTGTTTTCATTTCAGTGTCACAAATACAGTATATCTGTTCAGTTCCAACACTGATGCTTGAGAGGCGCCTGTGCTGATTTTCCTTCAGCCTGTCTTGCTATTTGAGTGTAGCTGGGGATAGTGTCCCTCCTACAGCTTCTTTCACACCCTGTGTTAATCACTGCAATCACAATGTTTAATGCTAGTTTTCCTTCAAGAAATCTTATCAAATGTTTATCTTAAGTCTGAGTAGAGTAGCTTTGCTTTATTAGCCTCTGTAGGAAGTCAGTTATCTAAAAAGATATTAAGTTAGTCTGATACAATCTGTATGAGATAAAATCATGTTGTACTGTAAGTTCAATTTACCTCTATGACCCTAATTAGTTCGTGTTCAGAATCTGCTCTAATGCTTTGCATGGCATTATAATCAAATTATCTGCTTGGATCATGAGCTTTCCACACTGCTTTTTATCTTTATACTACATTTGTTCTCCAGAGTTACTACCACCAGATTTACAGTTTACTTTTAAATGGCTTCTACTAGATTTGCAAAACCATAAGCTAATTCATTCAGTTGACTTGAATATTTTATCAAACCCTAGACCTTTCACACTTAGAAATAACAATTCTGCTTCAAATGTCCATACCAGAATTTGTATCATGGTCTTCATATTTGAAGCAGATAATGTATCTTGTCATAACAATGTTGCTCAAATTAAGAAAAAAAACCCAACAAAACTAAAAAAAAACAAACTCCAAACAATACAAACCCAAAGCAAAATCCATTAATGATAAGATTAATTAAAAATTGTGGCCATTTCTAGATCTTCTTTGCTGGTTTCTAATTCCAAGTATAGAGAAGCGTCCTTATCTAGTTTCTCCTCTTTGCCTATGAAAAGAATAATGTATAAAGATTAGCATGTAAAAAACCCAATTTGTGTTTTAGTTTCTAATACCAGGGTAAGGCTTTTAAAATATTTACTTTTAATGTCTTCAAACTCTTGTTTGTCATTCTCCTAATGAATCCCTTTTCTCTATTCTTTTTGTCTCTGTTCTTCTTAATGAATCTCTTTTACACTTCTTTTTAATCTCTTATTAATCTTTTTAATCTTCTTATTAAATCCCTCTTCACATGATTATTCATGTTGAAAAGCTCTTTTATACAAGTATGTAGTTTTCCTGTTTGAATATATGCTCTAATCGAGTTGGAACATTTTACTTAAAAGTAAAGAGTTCTTCCAGGTCCATTGGAATTCTTCACACTGAGGATAGAGAGATACTGGAATGGGTTTCCCAGTGAAATTGTGGATGTCCATTCCCTGGCAGTATTCAAGGCCAGGTTGGATGGGGCTCTGCGCAACCCGGTGTAGTGAAAGGTGTCCCTCCCACAGCAGGGGGACTGGAACCAGATGATCTCTAAGGTCCCTTCCAACCCAAACCATTCTCTGAATTCAAATTTCAAATCTTCCCAAACTAATCAGCCTAATTAATTTATTTCCTGAGCATGCAAAAGCTTGACTTTTTAAAATCCCAAGGATTATTTATAGATTTATTTTTGTCTATCCTGAAGATTGGCTTCAACTGAGTTCCCTCTACTTCTCACAGGAGAGCCACCACTATCCTGGTGGCATTCTGTGAACTCACTCCAGTTTATTCAAATCCTCATTCTTCCACTAATGGAAGTCCAAAACTGGATGCAATAGTCCAGACATGTTCTATCAAATGAAACCATTCAATGTGATTAATGAATTCAACTTGGCTAAGTGTTAATTCTTCGTACCTAAATAAAGAACCCTTTTCTTTCTTGAAGGTATTGTTGAGACTTCATTCAGTGAGAAACACAAAGTTATGATTTTTTATTACTATATTTTTCATTGTTTTGAGTTGTGGTTCTTCCAATTTGAGGGGGAAAAATCAAAACAACTTTCTCATGACTATAGATAGAAAATCAAACTCTTCATTGAAAAATCAGGCATGGGTAAAAAGCCCCACACCAGTAACAGTGAAGATGACAGCAAACAGGAAAATAGAATTTTTTCTGGAGGATTTCATATGGATGTATACTAATGTTTCCAAAATTTCAGCATGCATTTGACAGAAAAAGTTAGTTTGAGCTCTGTCATGAATATTTGTTTCAAAATCTTGTATAAAACTTTTGGTGAGCTTATGCAGGATACTGAAGAAATATTTTTGTCTTTGCAATCTGAGAATGGAAGTTTAAATGAATTTGAATTATTTTGAGGAAAAATTAATGCAGTATTTGGAAACCAGATATTATGTATAGGATTTGAATCGGATGTAAAATAAAATTCCCGATAAAAAATTAACTTCTCAAAAATTCAAGAAAAGAATGGATTAATCTCTTTTCAGTGTACACAATTCAGACTTAATTGTTTGGAATCCTGAGCAGCAAATTTTATGTGAATGCAACTGTACTTTAGTGGGGTGGTATCTCTCTATTGATTTAGCACTTGCCTGCAGATTAGGGCTCTTTATTCTGTGCACATTGATTTTTTTAGAAATAGTTAGGAGTCTAAAATGAACAATAAACTATAGAGTTGGATTTAATATCTAGGCCTAGAGGTTATTATTATTTTTTTTGAATTGTAGAATCAAATTGGTTTGCATAACCACCTAGGATACATGGGAAAAACTCCAAATATGTGCTCCTTCCTCAGTTAAAAAAATAACCGATTGATAGGGCAAAGTTCGTATCAAATGGAAGGATAGCACTGTAAAATTTAGAAAAGCATAAAACTAGTGATTCAGCGATATAGATAAATTAAATACCTACTTTAACATTTTTTAGGGCAGTCCATTACCTCAATTTCCGCAGATCTCAGTGTTGCCATCCTTGAAATAATGTCTTTGAACCTTATTGTACTGTTCCTTTCCATTTATGTTCTAGTTTACATTTATGTTCCAGTTTACATTGCAAACCTCCATTTACTACTGAGATTCTTTATGCAATAATACTATTTTCATGTAAAGGAAACATGGTTATCATTGATGCTTTTCCTGGATTAATAAGCTTGCTCTTGATTTTTATGACCATTGCCATACCTGGTCTCTCCAGTTCCATTCTGGTTTGTGTTGCAATGTGTCATGTAAAACCTTCATTAAAGTGCATTCCCTTTTTGTGATATTCTGTATTTTCAGTGGAAAACTTCCATAAGTTCCACCAAAGAGCTCAGATCTGAAATTTTACTTTGATCATTTCATGCTATACACAACAAGCATATATTATTTCCATAATATAAGCATACATTTTTACCCAGAATTGCTTGCATATAAGCTGGCTACACAAGCAGAGTTTTCTGAACAGGCCACTCAGGGGACATTAATTATATTTTCAGTTGCTCATAGTTTCACAATTATTTTATAATCTCAAATTCTGGATAAACTTTATAAAAAGAATGACTGAAAAAAACTCCAAGGCTCTAAATTGTGCAGTTGCCTGTGACACCAGTACCCGCTCATTTTGTTTTTCCTATGAGTTTGTTAGGACAGAACAGGAGACCTTCTTACATTAGCCACAAAACCATGTTTGCAAGTCCTTTCAAGGCCACTGTAGAACTCAAAGGAATTCTGAGTGGTTTTATGTTTCAGGTAGTAGTCATACAATCATATATATATATAATATATATATTGGTCTGCTTTGTTTTCTATCTAAAGTCACCATTAAAAACCTCTGTAATTTTCTTAGAGATGCAAAACATGAATTCATCAAAGTATTTTAAATGCTCAGTATTCAGAAAAGGCTTTTGTTTTGCATGATCGCTTTTCTCCTTTTACCTTAGCTGCTAAGAGTTTTTTGAAAGAAAGCGTCTTGTTTGAAAGTCTTTCAGATGGTAATAAAGATGGTAATAACTTCTTTTTTTGTGAAAATTTTAAAATGTTGTAGTAGAGAAGGTCTGGAAAGGTCATCTGGTTCCTGCCCTGAGGCAGAATCAATTATACCCAATGGTTGACTGAGAAGGGCAAAAGTAGATTTTACTGCTGTCCTTGTTGAAGTCAGATCTTCACTCAAGATTGAACAAGCCAAATTACACAAAAGACCAGGAAGAAAACAGCTCACATAACAGGCAGTCTCAGCTGCTCCTTTAAGACCCTGCAAACTTGTAGAGCATTGAGTGATTTAAGAGATTGCTTTTAGCTGTTCTTTCCCTGTGGCTCACAGCAGCACTGTGACAAAGATAGTCTTCGTTCACTAAACTGGCTTTCTTTATCAAAAGACAAAGGCAAAAAAGACAGAGATAGAGAAGAAGAAAACAATAAGGTAGAAAAAGAAAGCAGGTAAAAATGTTTGTAACATTATGCAACCAATTTTTATACTATAGATTATATCCAAGATTTGCCAAAGACAGTGAAGACATAAATATAGTATGAATAGTGCACCTTTGCTTTCATTCAGAATGTTTGATGCTAAAGATCAAACAAACCAGATGGCTGAGTGAATGGAGATTGAAAGGACAGGTTTGTTGCCAGATTTGCCCTTGAAGATGCTTTTAATACTTCATAAAAGAGGAATAGATGAAAAAACTCGTCCAAGATTTGCCGAAGACAGTGAAGACAGAAATATAGTATGAATAGTGCACCTTTGCTTTCATTCAGAATGTTTGATGCTAAAGATCAAACAAACCAGATGGCTGAGTGAATGGAGATTGAAAGGACAGGTTTGTTGCCAGATTTGCCCTTGAAGATGCTTTTAATACTTCATAAAAGAGGAATAGATGAAAAAACTCAGCTGCTCAGTATTTTATTAAAAGTGCATTCTGGGGAAATTTTTAATATATTACTTTAGGTGCATTGATTTTGCTTCCCCCATTCTCTCATTTATGATACATTGTTTTAGCTTAGCTCTTTTTTATTTGATCAGATTTTTTATTATTCTTATTGACATTAATTCAGTCTTTTTCTTTGATTCTTACAATTTCTTTCAATATGCAAAATTAGGGTTTTGTTACTGTGAGTTTTGTAAAATTCATATTTAAAATACCTATATGAAAGTGATGGTCACCTCTTTTGACCAGCTGGCTGTATGGAGTGTGTTTGCTGCACCTCAGGATGGCTTTTGCCCTCTTCTCTGCCAGGGCACACCACTGGCTCATACTGAGCCTGGCGTCATCCAGCAACCCCAGATTCCTTTCTGCAGGGCTGTTCTCCAGCCACTCCTCCCCCTGTGTATACTTGTGCCTGCATTATTACATGCCAGGTGCAGCATCCAGCATTTGGACTTCTTAAATTTCATCCTGTCAATCATAGCCCAACACCCAATCTATTGAGATCTCTCAGCAAGGCATCTTGTCCCATGAGAGAGTCAACAGCACTCCCAGTTTGGAATCATCAGCAGATTTACTAACAGTGCATTCAACTCCTGGATCTAGATAATTGATAAATATATTAAACAGAACTGGTCCCAGGGCTGATCCCTGAGGAACATCTCTGGTGACTAGTCAAAAGTCACATGTAACTCCATTCTCTATAACACTTTGAGCTCTGCCATTTGGCCACTTCTTCACCCAGTATGCTATGTAGCTACACATCTCATGGTTAGTCAGCATGTCTGGAAGGATATAGTAAGGAACAGTATCAAAACCTTACCAAAATTCAGAAGAATGATATACACTTCCCTCCCTTTTACCCATTAGGCAGATAACCTTATTGTAGAAGGACAGCAAATTACTTATATAGGATTTCCCCTTTGTGAACACATGTTGACTGTGCCTGATGTTGGCATTGTTCTTTAAATGGCTTTCAATAGCACTTCTCAAAGCCAAGACAAATTACAAGGAAAATTTGCTAGAAGGAAAAATGCAGATAGAAAAACATTTGAATATAAATGGGTAGCACTTGAAGAGGAAAGACAGGATTGCAGAATTCAGGAGTACAGTTCTCTAAACATTCATTTAAGTTCATTGTGAGGTAAAAGCAACAACTAAAAGTTCAAATCAAATGGTCTAAAGGGAAATAAGTATCATTCATGTAGTAAATAAAAAATGTTGACAATCATAAGAATCCCATTACCTCTTTAACTATAATAGGTATACAATATTTTACTGCTAGTAGTAGCATGTTATTTCTATCCTTTTCCATGTCCTCTTAAAACAGGAAGTACATAAACATAGAAAAACCAGTGTATGCACTGCCATGATGTCAGAGCTACGCAAAACTCTTGGAAGTGATGGAAGTAATGTCTTATCCTGCTTAGGACAACCCTAGAAATAATTTTTTGTCCCTTTTACCCATTTTTAATTGTAACATAATTACATCTTCCTTTCTCAAGTTACAGATCTGAGATTTTACCCACCGGGAGTCCCACAATGTGGCACACATCAGGTGGGTTTCCTACACTTCTCTAGCATGTGCAAGAATTTATCACTGGTGTATGATCAGAGGCATAAGTCAATATCCTGATTTTGTGTAAAAAAAATCATCCCACTAGTTGCAATCATTCACTAAGTCAGTGAAAAAGCTAAGAAGATTCACTAATGAAAATTTTTAAATTAGTTGTCTCAAAAAATGTTAATGATACAATCCCTAAGAGAACTCTGACCCACTGGTGTTAGCAGAAGACAGAAAGCTGTGTCAGTACTCAGAAACAGTAAAGAAGGATGACTAGGAAGAAGTTGACTAGTTTGACTTAAATCCTGAGAGAGATACAGGAAAATTCTTAGAGGATTACATTACTAAGAAATTGAAAGAAGAGTGCAATTTGAATGGTATTTTTTATGGCTCTTCTAGAACACAACTGATTTTATTATATAAGAATGTTAAAAATTGGTAACTGAAAAAATATAATACACTAAAACTTTTGGAATACATTATTATATTTACATTTTATTTTAATTAAGAATTAATGTAAATATCAATTAATAATATGTTCAGAGATAGCGGACACAATACCCTACCTTCTGGTAAGGCCTTACTAATACTGACACTGTACCTGATAATGTTCAGTGGTTGTATCAATTATCTAGACATCAGACTACTATCTGATGATGTTTACAGATAATGTAAATTGTATTGGAAAGCTAAATAATGGCAAAGGACAGGCAAAAGACATCCCACATCAGAGAGATCAGGAAAATATTGTGACTGCCCAGTGGCTCAACAATACACCATGGGTATACAATAAACCTTTAAAATTCTCAGTGAATTAACACATTCTAAATAAAGAAAGAGGTGGACAGAATTAAGCAAAATTGCTGTGCTTTACACAGACATCTTTCCTGAACTCCTGTGTGTAGAACAAAATGTGTTTGAAAATACAGCCAAATGAAAATTATATTTCCAAGGAGAAATGAGTGATGATCCATGGGAGAACATTAGCAGTGATCACACAGTTTAAGTAATCTTTGTAGTCAAAAGTCATCTAGCACATTGGCTGGATCAGGGAAAGGGATATGTAGCAAGACTATTGAGGTGATTTCTCTCTTTACAAGTTCTGATGAAACTGATCCTGTAGCAAACATGCAAAACCAGTGCCCGCATTTCGGGTCTTCATTTACTACAGTTGAAATATCAGATACTGTTTAGAAAACACTGCAGCCATAGCACTACTGTAAGACTATAAGGTATGAAATAAAAAGCCTCTCCTAAGTATACTTGTGATGCTTATAGTATGTTTATATGATCTACATAAATAGTTCAAGCTTCCATGCTGCCTGATTGCATGACTGCTGATCCTAGTGGGCTGCTATCGATACTAATAATATAAACTAAAAAATGAACTTACAATACAAACTAAAATATGAGCTAATAATATAAAGTTGTTCATTCCTAAAAGAATATAGAAAATCTCTTAAGATACCTTCAAGTAGTTTCCTGCTGCATGAGTTGTTTTCCAAGAGAAAGGAGATGTCTCAGATGATCATAGGCAATCCAATACTATCATCCTTGCAACATGATGTTACACATGAAGAGACAAGCGTCCAGCTGGAAGGCATTAGAGCACATGCAACAGTATAGTCAAGTCACAATATCACTTCAGACTAGTTGTATCTATATTACTAAGTATCATGCTAATAAAATTGAACAGGTATGCAGTAAAATGGAAAGGATAAAGTATTACTATATTATCAAGGATAAAACTGCAATGTACAGCATTATTTTTGAATGATAAAACACAAAATTACCATTTGATATAATTTATTATGTGATGCTAAACAACAGAAAATATATTCAGATAATGGATTAATAAAAAAATTAGCATCTTCTACCTAGTATGCTATCAGATTATCAATAAATGAATAAAATAATTCTTATTCTTGAAGCCATATCTATTGATAACATAAAAATGTTTCTGTCATTGCATGTTTTTGGAAATAATGATGATGTGGCAACAGAAGAAAGAAAGTATTTGTCTATGTTAATTACAGTTAAAAGACATTCATAACATAGGACCATAGGAGAATGGGGGTCAGCCATTCTGCAATGTCAGGCAGAGTTTTTCAAGTAACCTCTGCTATATCAATATATTTGTCCTTTACATGAAATCAAACAGCCTCATACTTTTTAACCACTATCTTTATCCTGGTTTTGTAGGTGAGCAAGGGCTCTCTCTGTGAAATGCCAGCTGCCTTGATATGTAAATGAGTCTATAGCCTAGGGTCTTGATAGTTTAAAATGATGGGGCTAATGTGCTTTCCTATAGTGTTGCATTCAGGTGCTCTGCTGTACCAGGTAGGTGAAATGTTTTGTCATGTTCTGTACATGCAGAGCAGACACAAAGGAAACACCTCAAAGAACTGTGCTATATAAAGTCCTTTAAGCCTTTTTTCAGGAAGCAGTTCCCACTTCTTCAGTGCTGGCTGTCACATACCAGCTGCAACACAAAGTGCCTGGTGTACCAGAGGGGGGAATATGGAACTTTGTTCATTTGCTAACCTGAGTACTCACATAGTAGGGAGTCTGTGGAGCATTAGTGTGTGCAGTAGCCAAAAGTGTAGCCATAATACTTGAGCACTCAGCTGTTAGCTGAGAATGAAATCTGTATTTGTTACGGAATACAGACGTGATTAAAATTCATACTTTTTAAGCATTCATTCTGACCAGGTCAGAAACTCAATCTTTATTACTAGGAATAGTTCAGGTATACACAGGGTGCTTCTATCAGTCTAAGCAGATGAAAGAGCTAAGGGAAGTATGCAGCCAAGAATGTAACAGCCCAGCCCACAATGTTTTTATCAGAGGGTAGGTTCTTCTTAAGCCTGTTGGAGACATGCTGAGCTACAACCAGGCTCAAAGCACATCATGAGCAGAGACATGTAGACCATGAAATGTGATACACGTTCCTATTATCATTGTCTCTTATGTCATAGTATGCCATGATATAGCACGATCAAGATCTTCCTAACCATTATCAAACATGTTTTGCCTCACAAAGGAAAAAAAAGTTGCAAGCTACAACAAACAAAAATCCCACCAACTGTTAGTCTTCTTGCCCAAATATGAGCTGCTCCTCTCACCCAAGACATAATTGCTTGAGTTGCAGGACCAATCTGATTGTGAAGTACATATTGTTTACAGAAGGCAGAAATGAAGAGTGAAGATTAATAATTAATGAATTAAAATGAATAAGGAGAAAGAAAAAGAGGAAAAGGAAAACAAAAAGGAAGGAGAGAATTAAAATAACAGGGTTTTCCCAACAATAAGTTAATTCCAATTTGTCATTCAGAATTTGATGGTGACATAAGGTGCCAACTCAGACATTATTGTTCTGGAGTAGAAGGAATTAACACAGAGCTGATAGACACACTCTTCAGCCGGATTGAAGCACAGAGCAAACAAAAGGCAAATTAACTGTACTTTTTATTAAATCTCATAGAGGACAGGAGTAAATACCATTTTCATCATCATGTGCATTGAGTAAAGGGAATACAAATTTACAATGAGATGAACATGGTTCCAGTAATTATTCCCTCTTTTATCCTGGAGATTTTTTTTTCTTCCCAAAGTGTCCTGTAGGCAGAATTTCTGGTTTAAATAGTGAATTATACAATGGAAATAAAGTCTTTTAAGACCTTGTATGTTGCACTGATTTCCATTCCTATTTGTAGTGCAATTTAGGCTGTATCTTTAGTATTTAAAGGAGTTAATATAGCTTAACAGATTCATAGTCCTGACAGAATTAAAAATTAAAAATATATTGAAAATATCTCTTGCAAATTATTTACACTTTTTGGAGGGCTCCTTATCTCCATTTTGACTGTTATGTAATCTGTGCCTCTTGGCATAGAAATTGAAAGACCTTCTCTTGTTTGGATAAAGCATTTTCTGTGCAAAAAATAATTTGTTGTTTTAAATAAAGGGACGGGGAAGAGAAAGATACTGAATGTTAAATAATTTGAAAAGTTAGATAGATTAATGAATCAAAAGATAAAAAATGCTCATTGATTTCAAAGAAGAAAAAAATCAAAGGCAATGTAATTCCCCTCGTTTCCCAGCAAATCATTGTTTCACACATAAAATACATTTACAAAGAACTGCAGACTTGGTGCTAGTCACAGTGGATTAAAATCTGTAGTGTATGCAGTACAGGGCATACTGGATTTCATAAGTGTCTCTTTCTAACTAAAAATCTATGTGTAGAAAGATAGATTGTAAACTGAATAGGTTAATACTTCCAGACAGAGCAATAAACATGTGACTATGGTTATTATGTCAAGCAAGGCTAGATCACCTTTATTATTTACTTTGTGAAATGGGATTTTAAGAAAATTCCTTTTTCAAACATTGTAATGCTGAAATGTGTGATGTAAAATGCAAGTCCAAAAGTTTCAAAGGTCATGATATGCACATGAACAGATCTAGGTTTGTTGGAGAGAAAACATGTCAAATTTACATTACATATTTTGCTTACATAAAATTGCAAGTCTTGTACATTTACAGTTGAAATACTGAATTAGGTCTTTGTATTTAAAATGATCAAACAGTAAGAGCTTTTTTTTTTTTTTTAAGGAAGTGCTAATCTATCATGCAGGGCTAAAAAACTCTCTAGAGACAGCAGTGAGAGACAGATAATCTAATACGGCAAATGAAGAATTTCTGTGATAGTTTTTTCTGGATATTTCCTAATTTCCCTGTTGCAAGTTCTGGGATTCTGTCCAGCCGGGAAGACCGAGAGGAAGACTTTCACAAATTTAAGACAAACATAACAGCTTCTCTTCTGTTTGAAGAGTAATTCACAATCTGTATAAAACCAGCCAACGTTACCCTGATTCAGAAAAGTATTCTCAATACTTGTTTTATAACCTCGAGCTTTGTGGTATCCAAGGCAGGAACATTCACAAGTATTTGACAACTTAATGAACCATGTATTTTTTAACTACTTCTACTGCTTATGTGGAAAAAAACCAAAATGTTTTTTGGAAAAGCATATAATTTATTTTTTAAATGGCATTTCTAGGAAGTACTAAATTAATTTGAAGAAAATGGGAAAAAAGTGAGAAAAAAATTGAATAAAGGGAGGGAAAAGCAAATGGTAAGCAATCTTGTTTATAAGAATTAACCTATATATTTTGGAAGGGAGGCAAAAACACAGATATATGGTTCATGGTCAAAATACATAAAACACGCTGCATGTGGTGAAAACAGAGAGGATAACAAGAAAGCATAAAGATGTTTAAAGATCCTGCTTGAATGGGATTAGGAAGAATCCCTTCATAATTGCTTCTCTCAGTTAAGGATGGTGGGCTGTTAAAAGTTCTTACTTAAATGCTAGCAGTTCCACCATGACCTCTGCAATGTTCCCTATCACCTTTCTTAGAGAGTGCTGCTTTTTTGTTTGCCATTCACTGCACTTTGCTGCTATAATTTAGCCATTACATGTAAAGTGCTGTCTTCTACTCTGTTATTGAGTTGAACAAATTACAGTTTTAAAGAGCTATACGTGGGACTGGAAAGTGAGTGGTAGGTCTGTATATTTATATGTGTTTTTCTACTCTAACCTTCTCAGATGACAGTGATGGATAGTGGGGTGCTGGAACACAATAAAATTGAATGAAACACTGAAGGCTTGCAATCTCTAAAGCCAGATTTTATCAGAGTAAAAAAAGAATGTTTCAGAGCATGATCTGCAAATACTGAAAATTGAAATATTTTCCATTAGACTTGCAAATAAATATTTACAAATAAATCTAGTATGATTCCTCTCTCTGTTGCAGAGAGTCTCTAGAGTGATTTAACCTGCTCAGGTCAGGCTCCCTGAAGCCTGCTGTTACCCTTCTGCTCTCTTTGTTCCATGTTCATGGGACCCTGACTGAATACATCATCTCGGCAAACAACGATGAGCCTTGCCCCTCTGGCAGAAGAGCCCATCTGATTCACAATTCAGCTGCCACAGATATATAAACAAGATAACAATCTGCTCTGATACCCAACTATATTCTCTTAAAAAAATATGCAATCCATTGTCTTTTCAATAAGGTGTGAACATGTGAATTATACCAATTTTCCCAGCTGACTAAAGGGATCGTTCTCTGTGTTGCTTATAGAACTTGACATATTCCTACTAAACGAGAGAAAGCTAGTAGCCATGTGGAAGGCCCTTTGATTGTCTAGAAAGACAATTACACCACAAACTGTAAGGCACCTGATATTAGGCTCATCATTAAAATGCTTGGAGTCAGCATTATTGCTAATAGTGAAGAACAGGCTATGCTCATTTATGATGCACTTTCTGGAGTTCTTGAATTCCCAGGCTGGCTAATTCTGGTTACAGAGCTTTTTGCATGGTACTTTTGGTAGTAATAATCAGGCCCTTATAATCAGCAGTTTCAAAATGCATACATTTTCTCTTTTTTTCTTTTTAGGTCTTTTCTCGTGTATTTCCAAAAGACAAATATATGTTTCATATGTGAGTTGGTTTTAAGTGAAATCTATTTTCAACACTTCACAAAGCAGTATAAGAAGATGAAAATCTACAGAATTTAACTCTAGGATCATGCTAAACCTATAGTTAAAACAGTAACTTCTATTTCCCAGGGCATTTACAAGTGCCACAGGTATACTTAATTCTGTAATTTCAAGAGTCTAAGGCCATTACTTCCACTTAAAGTAGAAACAAACATAAACAATATATGAAAAGAGCATTTATAATATTATGAAACTTTTCAGGGGTCTTAAATATAGCTATATAAATATAATTAATATTTTTTTCCCAAATGTTATTTTTGATGATACTATAGCTCTGTAGGTGTCATTTATATTTAAAAATACAGTGTAATACAAAATCTGAGGCATTATGGCATTATCTTCTGCTGTATAGTCTGTGCAAGACTATTACAGTTTAGAAGACTCAAGATTTGTGAAAGAATATTTAGCACAAATAGGACTGGGCATGTACGCAACTGAGTTGGGAACTGCTATAAAGAACTGATCTTTGTAAATGTCCTTAGACCTTAAAATTTTGATGGCTCTGCCCCAAAAAACTCCCTTTGTCACCTTAGTTCTTTTTTCCAGAAGAGATACATTGGACTACTGCTTTCAAATTTCAGTATCAGCCCAAGTTCTTTATCTGCCATAGCTGCCACATTTGCCAGTCCAAAATCTGATCTAAGATAAAGCTTGTTTCTTTAAACATAATTACTTTGGAAACTTTAAACTTTGGTAAGCGCTACAAATAGACAGACAGACTCTCAGACAGAAAAAATTGTGCTCTTCATTTTCAGCATTTGTCAGACTGTTAAATCACAAAATCATAGAACTATAGAATGGTTTGGGTTGGAAGGGACCTTGAAGACCATCTAGTTCCAGCCCCGCTTCTGTGGACAGGGACACCTTCCACAATACCAGGTTCTTCCAAGCCCCATCCAATCTGGTTTTGAACACCTCCAGGGATGGGGTATCCACAACTTCCCTCAGCAACCTGTTCTAGTGCTTTATAACCCCGACAGTAACATCTAATCTACACCTCTTTCGCTTTGAAGCCATTGCCCCTTGTCCTGTCACTACATAACCTTGTAAAAAGTTTCTCTCTATCTTTCTCACAGGCCCCCTTCAGTTACTGGGAGGCTGCAATTAGATCACCCCAAAGCCTTCTCCTTTCTAGGCTGAACAATCCCAATTCTCTCAGTCTTTCCTCATAGGAGAGGTGCTCCATCCCTCTGATCAACTTGGTGGCCTCCTCTGGACTCACTTCAACAGGTCCATGTTCTTCCTGTTCTGGGGACCCCAGAGCTGGATGCAGTGCTCAAGGTGGGATCTCACCAGAGTGGGGTAGAGGGGCAGAATCCCCTCCCTTGCCCTGCTGGCCATGCTCTTTGGATGCAGCCCAGGATAAAATTGACTTTCTGGGCTGCAAGCAGACATTGCCAAGGCATGTTCAGCCTCTCATCCGCCAGCACCCCCAAGTCCTTCTTGTCAGGGCTTGTTGGAGACTGAAATGTTATAGTTCATGGCTTAAACATCTTCATGTCATGAAGGATTTTTGCCTATTATAGCAGAACTGTATAACAAAAGCTGCATGGAAGACCACCACGTCCTGACTGAGGCCCTGCACTGCACAATGATGGAGATAAGATCAAGTGACTCAGGTCTGGGCTAGGGAAGAATACATTCGAAGGATTAAGCCTAACACCTTCAGGGTGGAGACCACAGTCCCAGGGTTATCAGTTGCCAGGCTTGAACAGATCCCCACACCAAAAGGGGGAGGAGGAGAGGTCTTGCGTGTGTCATAAAAAAGCCTCTGGTCAGAGCCAGGTAACACCCATCCTTAGCTGTGCAGACCAGCCCAGCTGCAGGGGCCCCCTCACCCTGGGAAAATCTGCATCCACGTGAAGCACGGAAGACGGGGTGTCATGGCCCATCAAAGACCTCCCTCAAAGGGGTCCCCAGACCCTGCACTAGAGCACTGCGGGATGATGCAAGAGATCTACAGTGTTGTAAGGGACAGTGTCAAACTTGCCCACCCCAGGGGAGGCACCTGCGCATTCCCAAACATATATTAATCCATTGGATTCTATAATTTTCAGTGGCACAGGGTGACAGGGGACCCTCACTGCCAAGAAGACCAGATGGAGGGGAGCAACGAGATGTCGTTGGGGCCCTCAGAAGGGTGATATGCTTCTACTTAACCCCTGTCACTCCCCCTGTCTCCCCTCCCCCCATACACTTCTTTCTTTCTTTCTTTCTTTCTCTTTGCATCTTTTACTATTAAATAAAATATATCAATTTTTTTTGTGGGCACCAACATCTAACCTCCTTTGCTTTTAACCAAGTTTTGGGGTATATTTTGGACCTTTCTGGGTTCAATCCATTTTATTCACACATACTTAGTTTTCTTTGCTCTTCTGTGTTGACTGGATTGTAACAGGGCTGCTCTTGGTCTGTTCGTCCCTGTACTAGTTTGAAAGCAAACCAGTGAGAGATTCCAAGTCAGAACTACAATTTAATAGGAAAATTAAAATAAATGCAATAGTACAGAAACACTGACAGAATCAGGGTACAACCTGACACCCTGTCGGTCAGGGCCGTGATAGCAGTCCAATTAAATGGTGGTTGCAGTCCTCTTGAGGTGGTTCTGTTGAAGCAGTGATCCTGTAGAACGATCTGGTCATCCTCTGAAGGTCCACTAGGCACCCAGTAGGTAAGGCTGCCTGTGGTGTTCCAAACCTCAGATTATATCCAGGTAGGAATGCTTGGTTCCTCCCCCTGGGTAGAGCATCTCACAGTGAGGTGATGTAATCTTATGAGTCATGCAGTGAGGCCTTGATGGCCCATTTAGTGGAGATAGCCCCTGGAGGGAGTTATCAAGGATGAGTCATAAAGGGGATAAAGAACATTGCCTCACTTATTTTAACAGTTTACATAGATGGTAATAAAATACATACATTTTGGTTACATCTTACATTGTAACCTAAGACAATTCCCCAGCCTGGATTGGTACTGGGGGTTGCTCCAACCCATGGTGATGACCATGGTAAAGCAGCTGTCCCCCTGCCACTCATGGAGGTCCACAGTGAAGCAGAGATCCACCTGCGACCCATGGACAACCCCACACTGGAGCAGGTGGATACTTGAAAAAAGGTATGACCCTGTGGGAAGATGGCACTGGAGCAGACTCATGGCAAGACCTGCGGACATGCCTTAGGGACATGGTTTAGTGATAGATTTTGTAGTCCTGGATTAACAGTTGGACTCAAAGATCTTAAAGGTGTTTTCCAATCTAAATTATTCTATTGTTCTCTGCAGGAGAAGCAGAACCATACCATCTGTTCCACTTGTCCAAATACAGTAGCTCAAGGGAACTGTACAGCTCCTCATTTATCAAATTTTACAAGTGCTTCTAAAGCAAAATATTTTGCCTGGATGAAATCCGTCTCCAGCTCTCGATTTTTTTTTTTCTCAAATAGCATTGACTAGTGTAAATAGCTGATCTCAGCAAGTCACACTCAAGCCACTGAGAGTTTAGGGGCTTATTAGTGAAAGTAGAATTAATAAACTAACAAAATCCTAGTGTGTACAATCAAGCCAAGAACAGTACTATCTATCCCCATGACATATTTATTATTCAGCTGGAAAATATACACAGCAACTCCCCAACCTGCAAGAAATACAATTTTCTTTTTAGACAGGAAGCAGTATTCCCTCATTTTGTCTCATCATGTCTCTCAGACTGCAAATGGCATGATGATAATGAATGACATTATTTGCACTGCAATGATTTGACTCAAGTAATGGGAGCACAGATCTTTTGAAGAAAGCTGACAGCAGTGAATCTTAGATGTTACTGGGAAAACAAACAGGCAATTACCGGCATTTGGCAGCTGAACTTCCCAGCTGAACAGGAAATATGAAAGAGGAATGCCTAAATCAGAAGCTACAAATTATTTCTTAAGAAACCTCAAACACCACCAAAAAGACAACAAAACCCCTCCCTATGTATTAAACATTTACATTTATAGTGTAGGAGGAAGTATATGGAAACCAAAAGGAGAAAACCAAACTCGATACATTTGCAAATACAATGGGCACTGGGAACTCACAGTGAGGGGGTCCCCAGAACAGGAAGGACATGGACCTGTTGGAATGAGTACTGAAGTTGATCAGAGAGATGGAGTACCTCTCCTATGAGGGAAGGCTGAGAGAATTGGGATTGTTCAGCCTGGAAAAGAAAATACTTTGGGGTGATCTAATTGCAGCCTTCCAGTACCTGAGGGTACAGGACCGATGGGGCAAGATTTTTACCAAGGCATGTAGTGACAGGACAAGAGGGAATGGCTTCAAACTGAAAGAGAGTAGGTTTAGATTGGATATTAGGGAAAAGTAAGGGTGGTGAGGCACTGGAATATGTTGCCTGAGAAGGCTGTGAATGTCCCATCCATGGAGGTGTTCAAGGCAAGGTTGGATGGGGCTCTGAGCAACCCAGTCAAGTGGAAGGTGTCCTTGTCCATGGCAGGGGAGTTGGAACTAGATGGTCTTCAAGGTCCCTTCCAAGCCAAACCAGTCTATGATTCTGTGATTCTATACCACCATGAGTTACAGGCAAATCTCTGCTCCCATGCCTGGAGCACCTCCTCCCTCCTTCACTGACCTTGATGCACAGCTGTTCCTTTCATATATTCTCATTCCTCTCTTCTCTGTCCACAATTACTTCTCAGCAATAGCTTTTTTTTTTTCTGCCTTCTGAAATATGTTATCACAGAGGTGTTATTACTATCTCTTCTGGGCTCAGCTTTGGCCACTGGCAGGTCCTCTTGGACCCAGCTGGGATTCACTCTGTTGGACACGAGGTAAGCTTACAGCAGCTTCTCAGAGAAGCCACCCCTGTACCCTCCCTCTCCCCCCATTACCTGAAACTTGCCATGCAAACCCAATACAGCCTATTCCCAGGAGTTATCCTCACATTTTGAGCAATACAGGAGGTTGACAAGGTATATTTCTGATGTGTCAGGCAGTAAATTTCAAGAGCAGTCCTTGGCACTGGCGTAAATTAGGGTATAGTGCTGGCACATAGCACATTTCACACATTAGTTGTTCCATTCAGAGCATTCTTACTGACACATCCTTATCTCTGGTTTCTTCCTTTAGGTTCAAGAACTAAGAGCTATTGAGAAAATGCAAATATCTTGAGGAAGATGGATCAGTGGGATCACCTGACTGTGGAACCCCAAATCTCATAAAAACTTGGCAATGTACAGATTCATATCAGGAAAAAGAGTTAGCCATTTAGAATAAATGTTTATGTCCTATCAATGTGAGTATTATGTTATGCCTGTTTAATTGGACCTTTACAAATACACAGTCCTCTATAATGGAGCCCAGGTATATATCCTTATAGTGTTAAGTGAAAAATAAAGGAAACTTTTATCCCACAAAAGGGTAATGATTTTTCAGATATTAAATGACTGCTCATAGTGATGATTTTGTATTGGTTTTGTTAAAAAATCCCAAATAAAATACAAGTTTGAATGTAGAGAAAACACCTAAATCTATACAGAAAATTACACAGTCCCTGTTATCTCTCTTGCTGTCACTTTCCTTAGCAGCCACAATCATAACCATTCTCCCATCTTTAGAACTGAAAAATTCACTGCAGTGTCATTTTCTACAAATGCTTTTTCTGTTCCTTGTGGATAAATTTATACAGCAGAGTCCAGAGCTAGTTTGGGTCCTGATAGCAGTATATCTGTGAAAATCTAGACTAACAAATAGAACACATGGCAGAAAATTTATTTTTGTTCTACATAGATATAGTCCAAACTTCACACTTTTGTCTGAGATAAGAGCCATCTGAAAACCCAAAGCAAAATATGTGAGAAGAAGTCTAGCAGCAACGAAGCTTCCACACTGATGAATTTTTATTGATATTAGTATATAGGTATGATTTTTAAGTTGGGGCAGAAGTGAAGACAAATTCCTCTCCAAAGAATTTCAAATTTCTTGATAGGAATTTTTTTACCCTCTTAAGTTTCAATTTTGTACCAAGCTCCAAAATGGGCAATTGTAAGATATGGCATGTGGTAGATTACAATTGTCTAGATTTTGCTTTGTTCTGATTCTAATGTGTATGTGTGCATTAGTTAAACATGAACACAGTTTGTGAGATTTTAAATAGTAGACCTGAACTGTACAGTTCAAATACTTCTATGTGCTCTGCATGACAGGTTGTAACTTTGTGTTTGTACAGTGAAAATTCAAGTAAGTTTTAATACTTATGTAGGGTTACAAAACACTAAACTAATATATTAAACTGCTAGTATTTTCAGTATCAATGTTATGTAAATAAAAGACCTAAAAATATTTTATCTAGTACCTGGCAAAAATATTACCTGTATTTCATGTGTGTTCAGCTCAGTAGATAACAATAATCCATATTCCCTTTATAAATTTAAGCTTATTTGAGTTGTCAGGTGAGAAAGAGAGAGAGTGGGGGAAGAGAATTAAGGGAATGTTACATACTGAATGTGGACATTTTGTTTAGAAAACATGTAACAAAAAGGGAATAGTTGAAAATGGGAAAAGAACTCCTGGGTAGCAGCTGATAAAGAAGAAAGAACAGAATCTGGTGTACCACAAATACACCTAATCTTATCCATGATTTGTATACTACCCTGGCTGCAAAAGTTTGCAATACTGATGATTTTTTTCCATAAGAACTAGCCATAAAATATCCTACTTTGATTCAAAATTGAAAGAAAACGGAAGAAATGCTTCTTTTTCTTTTATTCAAAAACTACTGTATTTTTTTCCTTTAGGTCATGCCCCAGTTTTCAGCTTAATGCTGTGACTCCACAAGAATTCTAAAAGCACAGGGAAAAACTGAGACATTGCTACATGTACCTTGCATCTTATTTATTAATTTTTTGGTACTGAGGGCTTGCATACTTTACATTTCAAAGCACTGTCCAGAGCAGAACAAATTATTTGTAAAATAATTAATTAAATAGATTATTTAATAAATTCAACCTTACTCTCTCCATGTAGAAAACACGTACATGGACTTCATTTGCCCAAATTGTGCTTTATTTAAAATAAATGTAAAGATTTTTAAAATATTTTTCTTTATTTCCTAGTTCTGAGACTTGTCCTGCATTCATCTGAAAGTGTATGAGAGTGGATATTTCAGATTTCTATGGTTGTATTTCCATATAATGCCTAATTTTTCTCTCCATCTCTAATCCAATAACATAATCAAATTACACATCTGAAGAAAGCAGGGAGCAGAGATAAGAGACTGAAAAGTGCTATGTAACAACCAGAACAACATTATTACTAATAATGTGACATTTAAGTTATATGTGGAACAGGAGGGATGTCACTGATGTCACTGAAATGCCACTGTCAATTATGTTTAAAAGGTCATTGGGATTGGGAGAATCTTGCAATAAGTAGAAGAGAGCAAATATCACTCATATCTTCAAGAAGGACAAAAAGAAGTATCTGGGGAACTGCTGGCTACTCAACCACACCTCAATCCATGTGTACATGATGGAGCAATTATTCTTCAAAACTATTTCTAGACACATAACGACAAGAGTGATTAGGAGGAATTAGCATGGAAGGGAATTCATGCTTAACCTATATTACAGCCTTCTACAAATAGGTGTGTAGCTTGGTAGGTGATGGAAGAGCAGTGGATATGTTTACCTCAGTTTTAATAAGGCTTTGGACACGTTGTCACTTAACATCTTCATAGACAAACTGACAAAATATTCACCAAAGTAATCACCAAAGATTAGGTGAGCGCACAGTGAGGTTAATCAAAAACTGAATGAACTACCAGACCCAGAAGGTTATCAGTAGTACAGAATTCACTTGGTGCCAAGTTACTAGTTTTGATCCTGGGGCCAGTAGTGTATAATATTTTCATCAAGAGTCTGTACTCTAGGACAGAGTGCACCTTCAGCAAGTTAATAGATGATACAAAACTGACGAATGACTGATACACCAGATGGGTGTATTGCCACTCTGAAAGACCTCAACAGACTGAAGAATCAAGCCAAGAATGATCTCATGAAGTCCAACAAAGAGAAATGCAAAGTGCTGCATCTGAGGATGAGTAAACCCAGGCATCTCTGCCCAGTGATAACCAACTGGCTAGAAAGCTATACCTCAGAGAAGAACCTTCGGAATCCTGGCAGACAGTAAGCTGTATCAGCCAGCAGTGCATCCTGGTGGCAACAAAGGCCAGGGGCATCCTGGTCTGCATTAGGAGGAGCATCACCATTGCTAACAAGTGAAGCGAGTCGATCTTAATGTTCTACTCAGTTCTGGACCAGATGATCTCAAGAGATGGTTTGTTACCTCAGCCATCCTGATATTCTGTGATTACAGATATCTGCTGTGTGTGTGTGCTCTGGCTCGATAGATCTGATTGGGACTTGATATTCACCATTTCTATAAAAACTGCAAAAGATTTTGATGAGCAAACCTTTTTTTCACTCTTATTGGAAGTTTTGAGCTGCAAGATGTTGAATGAAAAACAATACAAGGCCTTCCACAAAACTGTTTGGAGGAATAAATGTGCACAAAATCAACAAATTAAAAGCAATTCCCTATAAAAACTATTCTCCAAAATATTCAAAGTACCACTTTGTGCACACAGACAGAAAACAGAAAAGTGCATTACTTGCTTTAATTCTGAAGACTGTTTCGGAGGGAAAAAAACCCAAAACACATATATTAACATGTTTTGCATCTCATGGCTGAAAAAAAAAAAGCAAACTAACATTTAATTGGTGCTATAAATTTTAAAAAGGAATAAAAAATTCATTATACATAAATTCTCTGTGTAGTTAAATGTTTTAAGGAAGATTTTTCTGAACTCCTAACCTTATATCCCCCGTCCAAATATTTTAATTAAAATATTTTGGAATATGGGTTCTGTAAAAAATACAAAACCAAAATCAAAACCAAAAAAAGCAACAAAATAACAAAACAACTTTTAAGTACTCATCAGAAGAGGATGGAAAAGAATAACTCTTGAAATTCACATTGTAAACTTCTTGGGACAGGAAAAGTCTCTGCAGTCTTTCTTTCTCACTTTTGCTCATTTTCCCATGCAGTGATCTGGAGAAAGGAGACCCCTATTATTCTGTTTTCTTCTCTGTCTTCTCCAGGAGTTGCTATGGTTACAAACTATTTGAGCAGACTGGCATTTCTATGCACACAATCACTGTGCTTTGTAAAAAGGCAACTGAGGTCTCCCATATATTCTATTCCTCCCCATCCTCCCTACCTCCTACCCCCTGCTCCTTTCAGAACTGTACCCTTTGAAAACTCTTAGGGAAGTTTGCTTAATTAGGGATGTGAAACATTTTCGATTACCAGGCTAACAGTGATGACATTTCTCTCATGTCTAAAGACAGGATTTGGTAACTGCAAACACATGCACATAATTACGTATGAATATTAGTCCTTTGGAGTTCAAAAGACCTACTCACATAAAGAAAGTTACGTGTGAATTTTTATTTTATTTGTCACTTACATTATATTCTCCTCTCCAGTAAAGATCACTGAAAGATGATTCTAAGACAGTATCTAGGGCAATGTTTAATGTAGAAATTCTAGGCTTCATTTTAGTAACCATGCTAATTATTACAGGATATATGCAAAGTTGTTTACCCATTTAAAAAATGTTTTTGCTCATATGAAAGAAAAGCACTAGCATTATGTTTAGAAATATATATTGGTTTGAATATTTTTTGCTTCAACAAATAAAATCCACTTTTAATATGATCAAACACTTGAAACTACAACAGTCAAAACTGGAAACTCTTTGTGAAACATATAACTAGTTTCAGTATTTCTTTAGGCCTAAAATCCTATTTGCGCACCATTGGTTAAAGTTACAAAATCTTGTGCAATTTATTTGCAGTCAGTGCAAAATTTTAAATAGTTTCTTTTCCTCAATGGCTTTCAATGATTTTTAAATAATTATGATTTGAATTTCATAGTTCATGCCATTTGGACACTGCTGAGCTGAGCGATCTTTATAAAAAAGTCATTGCAATATCATGTCCCATACCATGGTTGACTTTGGCATTAATTTAGAATTTTTGCTGCTTGGGATTTTCTTTTTCCCAGTGGCATTTGCCGTCTTTTCAGTGCAGCAGCTTCTAGGCTTCTGTCATTGATAATGTGTTACCAATTCTGATCAGTTGTGGGAGATGGGTTACTTTGACACAACTGCTGTGACTTATTTACTTATTTGGTTGAGTTTTTCATTGCCCGCTTTTAGAGGGACCTCATTTTAGCAGTTCGTATATCTTTCAAGCTGGTATCATAATAACCTTCTTCCACATCAAGAAAAGTCATCTGTAGACTACACTGGCAATTGCACATTGCATCCACTCTCAGTGGACATTGCTATCCCATGGAAAGCAAACAAAAACTACATATTGATTTCTTTTACTTATCTATAATTGTTCTTTCCTCCTATGTCATTCTGGGCTTTGGGTCTTACACTCATCATGCAATAAAGTAAGGTTTATTTTTCTCCCCAAACTGCTCTGAAAAGTCTCTTAGTGATTCCATCTGTTAACAGGACAAATACAGAAACCTATAATTTAAGCTCAGATCCGTAACAGGCAATCCGTCTAGGTTATCAGATCATCACATGAGTGCTAAATCTGGCTGTTACTGAAGAAATGAGGGATTTTCAAAACAAGAAGTTTAATAAAACTCTCCAGACAAAACTTTCTATTGAGTAAATTTTACTGGTGTTTCTCAAGGTGGAGATGATCCCAATTTCTTGTTGATTTTTTGCCTTGTTTTGTTTTCAGAAAATCTTTTGTGTATTGTTCTGTAACAATAAGCACAGAAGAGACAGGGATTTCAGTCGGAATTAGATAACTGTGAGTCAGTGAAAAACATGAATGCATCCATATGCACTGTTAGCAAGAGAGGTTTTTCTGATTTTTTGATTTTTTCTTTCAGGACTGTGGGATCTCTGTACATGTGTTTGCATCTTCTGTACATCTATGAGCAGAAAGTATCCACTGATGTTCAAGGTCAGATTTAGAGGCAGCACTCTAAGATTGAACTGCAAAATCTTATAGATAGAATCAGATCCTTATTTTATAAGTCACCTTTCTTTTATCTTTCTTGGAAATATGAGTTCAAGGATCTGATAACCGTCTAACAACTGTTGACTGAAAATTCAATTCCGGCAACAAGGCTGCTGATCTGTGGAAAGTTGGGACCTAATGAGACAACAAAATTTTAACTAGTTCCTTTAGACACTTATATTGGTTTGGGAAATAAAAGATGTCATTTTGCATGGAAAAAGGTCTTTATAGCTTTTTGCAGAACAAGAAAGACTTACTGCTACATGTTTGAAAAGTGCTTTCAGGCACAAGAGGAAGTTATAGCTATAGATAGCTAGACACATATATCTTAAAGTTTTCTTAAAATGTATATCTTAAAGTTTTTATAGTCATGTGTCTTAGTTTAAGACAATTATATGCAGCAGAGACTCCAAAATGAGTTACCTCCCTTTAGTTTTAACCACTCCCCTTTCACCAATAAGGAGAGAAAAATGTGAGAAGATGTAAGTGAAAAAATAACATTTTACTAAAAAGAAAAGCAGCAACAACCAAGATAACAGCAATAAACTTTACATACAAAGGTGCTTAGTCATATGTTCCCCCCAGGTACAAAGAAAACAAGATGGTGGAGAAGCCCCTCCTCCCAAGATGGCAGCCACCATAGCAGACCACAGGGACCAGAAGACAAAGAAAATAAGATGAAGAAGCCATGTTCTCCAGTGCTCAGGGAGAAAAAAAAAACAGAGCTTTTGCCTCACAGTGCTTCAGCTTCTTGGGTTGCAACTCAGAGCCTTGCCCCAGGCAGCCCTCTTGGGAGCCCAGAGTGAAACAAAAGAAAGCTCTGTGTGTCCATTTCCTGTTTATAAGGGGACCTCACACTCCCTCCTTTCTGTGAACATGGGATAAAACACACAAATCCTGTTTCCTGGGTTGCCAAGTCTTAAGGTGATGGTAAAGCAGACTGTGCGGATTGATGGAGTAATGTGGAGTACATAGGTTTGGGTGTGTTTGGTTTTGGTTTTTTTTGTGGTGGGGAGCACCTGGGACGCCATGAACTCCAGATTTTCTAGTTCATGTGAATTTCTGAGATGTTCTAGGGCATCTCAAATATAAGTTTCTCATTGCTAAGCAGTTGAAATCTGTCCTAAAGCAGAATAAAAGAATGGTTGGAAAGGTATTTTGGACAAACTGACCTCTGAATCAACTGCTGAATGCCGTTAGATTAAGAACTCACATTCTTAGAATAACTGGTTACAATTCAAGTTGACAATTCAGGAGTGCTAGGGCCTAGTTTGGATGAGTCTGGAAATCTAGGAATAATAAACATATTTGGTGGAGCCTATGAAAAGTATAAAATCATAGACTCATAGAATAAAATCATCAAGGTAGAAAAAGGTCTCCCAGGTCATTGAGTCACACCTTTCACTGAACACCACCATGCCAACTAAAATACACCACTAAGTGCCACATCCAGTCATTTCTTGAAGACTTCCAGGGATGGTGACTCTACTACCTCTCTGACAGCCTGTTCCAATGTTTAACAAACTTTTGAGTGAAGAACTTCTTCCTGAATCTCCCCTGGTGCAGCTTGAGGCCATTTCGTCATGTCACTGGTTACCAGTGAAGGGGCCAACCACCATCTTGCTACAACCACTTTTCATGTAGTTGTAGAGAGCAATAAGGTTTATCCTAAGCCTCCTCTTCCCCAGAATAAACAATCCCAGTTACCTCAGCTGCTCCTTATAGGATTTGTTTTCCAAACCCCTAATCAGCTTCATTGGCTTCTTTGGACACATTGCAGGACCTCAATGTCTTTCTTGAACTGAGAAGCCCAGAGCTGACTACAGGACTTGAGGTGTGGCCTTGCCATTACTGAGTATGGGGGGACGATCTCTTCCGTAGTTCTTCTGGACACACCATTTTTGATACAAGCCTGAATTCTGTTGACCTTCTTGGCTAGCTAGGCACACGCTGGCTCATGTTCAGCTGGCTGTCAACAGCACACATAGGTCCTTTCTAGCCAGGCACAGCCTTCTAGCAGGTCAATACTACCAGCCAACAAAGTGTTATCTGTGTGTTTACTGAGGGTGTACTCGATGCTCTTGTCCAGATCCTTAATAAAGGTGTAAAAGAGGACTGGCTCCAATACCGAGCCTTGGGGAGCCCAACCAGTTACTAATTGCCAACTGGATCTAGCACCATTCACCACCACTCTTGGAGCCCAGCCAGTTTTTAACCCAGCAAAGAGGACATGTGTCCAAGCCATAGCTGCCAGCTTCTCCAGTTCTCCATTTTTTTCTCCAGTTCTTGCCAATCTGCCAAAGTGTAATAGATACAGCATAGTAAGGACATATCAGTCTTAAGTAATTATATAATTTTTCATAACAATTAATTTTTTTATGTTCTATAAAATTCTTTACATATGTGTTGCACAGCAAATATTTCAGCAAGAAATAAAGGACCTCTAATAAAGGGAGATCAAACTAATGTATATTTTGTGGCATCAATTAAACTAAAAGAAAAATGGTTTCGATTTATCTTCACTTCATAAAGAACTCAACAGTAGAAGATGAATAAAAGATTTCTGGCAGTCATTATGGAAACAAAATACCTGATAAGTAAGGTGAGTAATGCATATTGAACAAAATGAAAAAGCTAAAAATTCTTATTTTGATCTAATCAATAAATTGGTCCATCCAGATTTGATTTTTGCACTGTATCTATATATATATCTCACTATAATATCATCAGTCTCTTCAGATTTCCATTTATATAAATTAAAATTTGTTTTCTGAAGATATTAATTCCCACTGACTTCAATGTGTGTAATACCGTTTCTTTGAAGATCTGAGGCAAAGCATAAAACTAACTGTAGCTTGGCATGTGGTGGTGAGGCACAGAGTTCTTCCAGATAGTTGTTTCTCTGTATAGCTAAATAGAAAAAGAAAAATTAGAATGGTATTTGGTAGGTTTAAGAAACTGTTTATATTATCTTTTTAAAACTTGAAAATTTATTTATATTTTTTGTCTGTAGTCCATACATTTGATGTATCATATGATTTCTAGTATGCCAAGGTACTGGTGTAGTAGATCAATAACTTTATGCTAGCATAAGGGAACCCAGTTAGGCCTGGATTCATCCTGCCAGTTTTAGCCATCAAAGCATCTAACTCACAGTTTTTCTATAGTCGTCAGAAAGACTTTGAGTTGTCAGATGTTTTTGAACAGTGATTAAAATATTAAGCTACTCCAGTTATAAGCAGGTAGACTTGTCCTTTGAAGACCTTGCCTCCTTTCCCCCCACCCCCTTTTCCTTATAATTGATTAGGTAAATACTTAAGAATGGGCTGATATCTTAACTGAGCATCTAAAATCAGGACAAATGGCTGCTGTATGTTTAACTGTGGTTAAAGAAGTAAATGGAGACTGGGCACAATGGCCAGTCTTCTTCTGTTCCAGAGTTTGTACAATGAGCGGTTCTTACATACTTCTAAGCACAAACCACAGAATTATCATGTCAAGGGACATACACAGGCATACATTTAAAAGACATGCCAGCTGTCTTCCATGACAGCATCCCATCATCAGAGCTGGTTTTGCTGTTCACCCTAGGTAGCCATTTACTTTGTCTTGGCTGAAGTGAAATCAGGCCAGTGCTTTTGGTCATCACAATTTATTTTTGTTTGTGTGTGTGACCAGCCTGACGATTCTGACATTAGAGTCTTTGCCAACTCCCATGCAGGGGATAATCCTCCTCCTTAATTGGAACTGCTCAGTGTAACCAGCAGAGTAAGAAACTGCTGCTGCTGCAAGATCACCTGCTGGCTGAAGAGGCATTTCAAGGAGCCACAGGGAGCTGGGATCTAGCCTGTTTCATTTACTAAATCTTTACTCCTGCAGTAAATTATTATCTTGTCGTGTACTTGACATAGCAAGTCTACTGAAGACCTTCAGAAGGAAATTTTGTCCCTTTCAGGCTTTTAGCTCTCAGATAGAATGGTACAGAAAGGATATTATTTTTATGTAAAAGAAAAAGAATAATTTTCTACATTAACTTTGGTAAAATTAGTACGTAGTAGATCAGTTACTAGGTTGTTCCCATTACGTAGTCAGGCTTAGGCTTATGGGATGTATTGTAGAAAGTTTACACTGAGCCTAACTGAAATTAAAATAGAAGAAAAATTATTTTGTTTTGATCAAAAACGAAAACAAAAAATGGAAATAAATAATGCCACATTATGTTTGTCTGAAGAATAAAGGTATATAAATAGACTTACACACATGACCAAGGAGAATCAGACATAAAATTGGTAAAAATTTAAGCCAACATACATCAAAACCATTTTCTCATCTTCAGAAGACATGTATAAAAAAACGTGCATGCAAGTGTAGGGGAGAATTTCAAGAATCATGAGCAAAGTTCTGCTGAGGGAAAGATCTGCATAATGATCTCATTAATAACAATCTTATTGGTTAAAACTCTCCTTTCCTATCCTGTCTAGCCTTGACCTGCATATATTATGCAGGTTTTAAACATCTGTTTTTGCTGTTTTGCTGAATAGATGAGCCTGATGCATAGCTAAAGCACATGACCTTCAGATGCTTTTTAAGAATAGCATCAGTCTGTCAAAAAGAAGTGGGGAAAAAAAAAAAAGAGAAAATAAGCAAACAAACCACACAATAGTAGAACTTATTTTCCATTTCAGTGGGAATGTTTTTTTGTTGTTGCTGTTTCCAGAGCTGAACCTGATCTGTAAAGCAACTTCCTAAACAGAACAAGAAATAAGGCACGATGAAGATTTTCAGTTGTAGTCATAAAACTTAATGGTTTTGATTATCATTTCCTACTTGAAGTTATGTGTTCTTGGGTTACTGTAGTGTTTAAAGATCTTTCTTCTCAGCATACCCTTAGGAAAAATTGCTAATGTTACAAATGTTGTCTTAGAAATTTAGAATCCATTTTAGTAACATGTATGGAGTTAAAACCCTGCATGCATTGGAGACTAAATGAGATTCCTGCACATATCTAACAATGAATCTAAAGAGAAATATCAGTATTTGATAATGCTTCTGTGTTTTGTGTTTATTACAGACTACCCTGGGTTGTACGCAGACAGGCATTTTAAAAGTACACTTTCCTCAAGAATTCAGTAATCTTTATCCTACTGTACCATATTAGACTAAATTATATTGGCTGCCAATATGACCCAGTGTCATTTATTTATCTTAGACTCTAGTACATCCAGCCTGAAATAAAGATCTTATTACCTGTAAAAGTGCAGAATAGAAAAGACTTCCCTTACCCAAAACAATTCACAGCCTGATCTAAGAGATTTATATGAGATTTGCCCATGGTTTAGCATCTGGTAGAAATAGAATGTAAAACTGGAAGAATGATGGACATACCAAATGTTTTAAATTTCTGCAATAAATATAGTCCAGGTTTCTGCCAAAAATTATGGCTAAAAATTTACCATTTCATTCACAAAGGAAAGATCAGTGCTGACTTACAATTCTCACACACTCACATTGGCCTTCTACTGATGGTTCCCTTATGAACCTGAACTTGTGTCAAATTCCTGTTTACTGGAACCCAAAACAGAAGGGAGTCATCTGAGTACAGTGCAACGCCTGTAACTACAGACATTGGTAAGTGTCCTGCTTGGCAGGATACTTGAGAAATTTTATTCGTACCAGGCTTAGCAGTGCATTCCTCTCTGCATCCTCACAGAGTGTAGCAATCTTCCAACCGGTAAAAGAGAAAAAAAGAAATCGTCTTATTTTTCCTTCTTTTTCTTATGGACAAGTTTTGTATGAAGGTGAAAAATGTCCTTCCTGCTTTCCAAAAAATTTTCTTGGGTCTTCAGAACAATCTTGGGAAAAAACGTGCTTATACTCTTTATGTATATATCTTAAACAAATATAAGTCCATTTCCCTTTAACTCTTTAACTTTTATGGTACATATGAATTGCCATATGCCAACATATAGCCTATAACTGATATAGAATGAATGAGGTCAGAACATTTTAATTTTTGCTTGACATGCCTATTTATCTGAATTTACTTTTACATACATCTAATATGCTCTTCCTCATATTCAACTGATGCACGGGAAGTTCCACCTAAACACGAGGAAGAACTTCTTTACTGTACAGTTGACTGAGCACTGGAACTGATTGCCCAGAGAGGTTGTGGAGTCTCCCTCACTGGAGATACTCAAGAACCATCTGAACACAGTCCTGTGCCGTGTGCTCTGGGATGACCCTGCTTGAGCAGGGAGGGAGGTTGGACCAGATAACCCGCTGTGGTCTCTTCCAACCTGACCTATTCTGTGATTCTGTAATATACATAATTTGACAGCATTCTGATCAAGGTCTTCAGCATCTAGATCTGTATGTAAATTTTGGGAACATAAAAAATCTGAAGAATAGTTCTAAAACAAGTACTCAGGCACCAAATGCTTTAGTTTGAATCTGGAGTTCTAGTAAGTATTATTTCACTTCATATCCTCTTTCATGTGCCCCCACCTTTTAAGACAGATAAATATCTTGCTTTTCTGAATTTTACACTTCAGTCCTAGAATCATTTGCAAAAACCTAAAGTTTAGTAGGACCTCTGGATGTCTAAAGTAGTCTAAGCTACACCAGGTTTCTTAGAGTTTAAAGCAAAAAATTCTGAAAATGTCCAAGTGCAGAAATTTCAGAACATCTTAGTGAAACCTGTTCTAATACTTGATATTCTCATTAAGATTTTTTTGGTTTTAATTATATCTGGAAGAAATGTCTCTTACTTCACCTTAGACCATACAAGCATGCTATATTAGACTGTGATGACAGCCTTCTTAAGCTAAGGTGAGTGACAATCCACTACTTTCCTTTAATAGAGGTCTACTAGGTTGGTCAGGCATGATTTTCCATTCCCAGAACAGTTGTCTCCAAACACTTGCTTGTCCTTCAGGCAATTGGAAATGACTTTGTCTGGAATTTGGTCCATTTTACTCCATAATCTTCTAGAGGACAGAGGTGAGACTCAACATCCTGCAGTTCCCTGGACCCTCCCTCTTGCCCTTCTTATAGATGTGCAGTTCAATTCCTTTTTTTGGTTAGGCTGCCTATAGTCTGTAGCAAATGCTTAACACAACACTTCCCAGGGCTGGCCACCCCAACCAGTGCAACATGTCACCAATGCATAGCACTGACTGGAAGTTGCATACAGCCTCAAACACCACGTCCATCCTCCCTGTACTTCACAAATTTCTGTATCTTCACCAGTTTCTTCATTAACTTTCTAATTCTTGTCTCCATCACACAGCTGCTGGCACTCCATGTATTCGAGCTCAGTAGAAAGCCAGACAGAAACCTGCTTTGCACCTCTGTCTCCTGTGCACAAGATTTTGCTTGGCAGGAAATTTATTTAATTGATTTTTTAGCTCTTGGCAACAGCTCTATGACCTGGAGAACACCATCCTGGAGGTCCATTCTGCCTCCCATTCTGAGCTCTAAATCACTCTTAATAGGTTTGTCAATTAGGTCTCTGTTTTCCCACATCTGAAGAGATCTAGAGATCTGGCAGGACTCTGACAAAGTCCCCTATGGGATCTATCTGGAAAGGTTTCTCAGAGAGCACCTGACACACTCAGCTGGACCAAGCTGCATAAATATAATGGTTACCAATCAACTTCAGAAGGTACCTTGGAAGAAAGGATGAGACCTGTAGGTCCAGTGTGTCAAGACTGCTGGTCTTCTGCCAGAGGAATATCGCATTTTCTCCTAGACTTAGTTACCTTACCTAAGAGTGTAGGAAAGGACCTTCATCAGCTTGAGATCTCAGGCTTCTATCAACCATGAAGTCAGGGGCCTCTCTTAATGATAGACAAGATATTTGCATTTAGGCTGGTGATTGTTAGCCAGAGCTACAATCTGAAGTGAAGAGCTGTACAGTTAGGCCTTCTGCTCTTGCTTACAGAACTGACGTGATGTTACCATCCATATTTTTCTAAAGTCAGGTGTTCACCATACCATGCTGAATCAGCTGTCAGAGCCCAGCTCCATGGAGCTCTAGTTCTGTTTCTGATAGCAGTTTAACTCTCTGATACATTAGTGTGGAATCATATGCAGTCTAATTACCTCGGTCAATAGAGTATATAATGTAGCTATTTAGTTTCCAGTCCCAAAGCTCACTCTTTCAGGTTTTAGATATACTTTCAGGTGTGTATGCTGTGCATCCCATGAATAAGAAGAGATGCAATGGATAGTTTATTCCTTTTTTCAGTTATGGACATAGAAGCTTCTCAAACTATAGAAGTTAGTCAACAACCAAGACAAAACCTCCTGAAATACACAAATCATGGACAAAAGGAATTCAACAGTGGAGCTGAAAATTATTTCCGCTAGACCAGATGTGTTTATTTCTTGTTTATGCTAATCATTGTGGAAGAGTATCACTTTGAATACAGATGCCTTTTAGAAACTTTCAAATCCTAAGGGTGGCTAGCCTAAGCTGTTGTGTTGGTTTGCATTCCTACAGTTAAAAATTATTTCAGATATTCCACATGCATTCTTCCTATGTCATAATGTTTGTTTTCTGAAAGTATGGAGAAAATATTTGCTGTTGAGCTGAGTTATCCTTCACAGTGTTGGCAGATTCTGGAAATTATTTAAAAAACCATCAAAGCTATATATTTTTTTCATGTTGGAAAGCTGCAGAAGCAAAGACAAGCTTTCCTTCAAAAACAATAAAACAAGGTATCTGGCACCTTTGAGAAACACTCAGAAAGGTATACTTCTCTACTGGTGTTTTCATATTTCCTTTAAAGGAACTTTTTATGTTTAACAGCCCTATTTTCCTGAATTGCTTTCATTTGGTGTTAAGTGTGCTGTTTCCCTGTGTCTCAGGATGTTGGCCTGGTTTTTTTTGAGTTCAAAGACATAGTTTGTGTTACTCTTTTTGTACACAGCCATTTGCCGTCAAAACTAAGCTGTGGGAAAAGAAATAACAAAGCAATCCCTACTAAAATATTTGGCTGTATGGTCTATCAATCGCTTTGGCAGGAAAATATCTTATGAATATACTTTTTCAGTTTTTCTTTTCAAGAGATAACAGACTGAATTCTGGCCTAGAACATGGCAGTGTGAGTAGAAAGTGACTCAAAGGAAGCCAATGCACTAAAAGAAAATAAAAATACATTAGTGGAAAATTAAGCAAATCCATTGTATTTCTTTAAATTTTATCGAGATTTTGCTGCAATACACTGGAGACAGCTTGCTTTAAACAAAGCTAACCAAAATGTAGACCTGAATTGTGAAAGTGCTAAATGACTGCAATATCTCAAATTTTTTTTTTTTTAAATACCAGTCTTTTTCCATGGTGACCTCAAGGCTGAATTATTATCACAGAGATTTTACTTATTCCTGCTTCCATTAATATTTAGAACACACAGAACATACCATATGTGCTAGTAAATTATTTCTGAAAATTACACTTTATAAACACAGGCCCAGTAAAAATCAGAGATCTCAATTACTTTAAAAAGTATATTGGAAAGAATTCTTGTTTTAGGTACAGTGGATAAATAGAATATAATCATGGTTACTATACCAAAGAATACCAGATGAGTATCCATAAAATGGATGGATTCTCAAAGAAAAATCATTAAAATTAAAAGTTCATGGAATGTATCTTTAATAAAACTCTAGTCTATCTGAGTCTTCAGGTTGTCTTTTAACCACAGTTTTATACAACACATTGGATTGCAAGAATGGCCCATAATGGATAAGAACATAGGTCCTTACTGCCTAATCTCATGCCTCAGACAGCTACTACTGGGTGAAGAGCTAATAGCATCGCAGTGTGGCAAAGACTGAAAGAGTCTGTCTCAACCTCTGCATCCTTTCCTGTTTGTTCTGCCTTCTTACTCCCAACCACACATACACCAGTATGCATATTCACAGAAGTGCACAATAATGTATAACAGAGAAATTAATCAAGTTTGATTTAGTCCAGATCAGTGCTCTGTGAAAAAATAGGACTAATTGCTGAATTTATAATTCATAGAAATATTTTACTTTCTGCAATGTTAAAGATATTTGAAAAAAAATGGTTTGGGGGTGATTTGATTTGAAGATTCTAATTTCTTATAATGTTAAAATATACTTATAGAAAAATTAATAATCAATCCCTATTCATTTTTTCTGTGACACATGATCTTACCACAATTTCTGCTTGTGGAAATGTAATTGTCTTAACAGCTTAACTATTCTAGTCAGGTATATTTTATACTTAATTGATTTTCCAAAGAAGGAAGAAAGTGAACATAGAAGAGTATCCATTGAATACTGACTCTGCTTATATGATTGAAGAAAATATTTTAATAAAATCTCTATCAAGTAATTAGAACTGGAAGGAACTTTAAAATCGTAAAGTTCCAACCTACTTGCCATGGGTAGGGACAATTTTCACTAGATCAGGTTGCTCAAAGCCCAACCAACATGCCCTTGAACAGTTCCAAGGATGGGACAACCACAGCTTCTATGGGCAACCTGTTCCAGTGCCTCACCACCCTCACAGTAAAGAATTTCTTCCTAATGTCTAATATGAACCCGCTCTATTTCAGTTTTAAGCCATTCCCCCTTTTCCTATCACTACATGCTCTTATAAAAAGTCCCTTTCCAGCTCTCTTGTAAGCCCCTTTTAGGGACTGGAAGGTCCTGTAAGGTCTCCCCAGACCCTTCTCTTCTCCAGGCTGACCAACCCCAACTGTCTCAGCCTGTCTTCAATGGAGAGGTTCTCCAGTCCTCTGATTATCTTTGTAGCCCTCCTCTGGTCTGTCTCCAATAGGTTCTAATTAAAGCAGAGTCTCAGTAGCACGTCTGTGTGTTCCCACGTTTCTGTATACTTGTCATGAATACTTCTGTCTAAAACATTTACATTCATGAGTTTAGTTTAAGTTATTTCAGTTCCCTAATTGAGATAATGTTCAAGGCAGCACTAAATTCATTTCTGACATGTCAAATTGAGTGGAAATAAGAACTAGATCCAGAAAGACAGAAATATTAACCAACACACAAGTTAATTGTGTATTCTAGTCATTGAGACACTAAAAGGGGTAGAAATACTCATAGTGTTACCTAAATTTCAGGATGGGATGCCTTTTTCAAGTGTGGGAATGATATTTTTTTTTTGTGAAACCCTCAGTTATACATTCTTTAATGTGATAACAATGGGGATTGACTGTTAGATAAGTGATTTTCAGTGTATGCTGTTATACATTTTGAGTAAATGCATCCAGAACTAATTAACCCAGAATGGATTTCCTCCAAGTTTTTCAGATTAGTTGATTAAGAATTAGAACAGAGTAGTTGGAACAAATCCCCATCTAGGGTATAATGGAACAAAATGTATTTTTCATATTGATTAAAAAAAAAAATCTTGAGAGTCTACAGCACCTTTCCTGAATAAAAGAGAGAATTTAATAATTTAAGATAGGAAAAATGTGACAAAAATTTGCAAACTTCAGTTCCCTCAGAGAAATGCAGGGACAGTCAGTGTCTTAATGCTTGTCAGATCCAAAGATCTAAGTGGACCTAGATGAACTTTGTGAGACTTATATTTCCACCACCAGTCATGCAATTAATTTTTCAGGTTCTATAATTTTGAGCTGTTCACAGCAATGCAATTTTTTATTTATCTGCTCATGTCTTTAAATTCCTGTATGGCTGTTCAATCCGAACAAAACTCCTATCAATGATAATATTTTAGGCACTTTATACTCACCAGTAGATAGGTCATCTTTGTCACTTGACACTATCTATTTGCATTCTGAGTAAATGAAACTTCTAAGGGGAAGAAAAACTTGATGAAAACGAGCTGGAAGGAAAATGAGAGCAGTTCAGGAGATAAGTTGAGATTTTAGTGCTTTTTTCCCCTCTATATTTCCCCTCCCAGAATATATACCTGTTTGACTTGTCTTCTATGTCCTTCTTCAATTATAGAAATAGTTTTGTGGGATTCTTAGCTGGTTTTTTTATCATTTCATAAGATTTAGGGCCATCTACTTTTTTCAAACAATAGCTTAAAAATTTCTGTGTTGTCCTTGTAGCAAAAGCTGAGGTCAGTGATGGGAGAATCAAAGACATGGACTGACCTTGTGTGAAGAAAAATAGCAGATAAAATTCATAGGCTTCAAAAAACACATGGCAGTAATGGCCAAAATGTATGTTTGTCATACTGCTCAGGGCCTGAAAGTGAATTTCAATATAATCCAAACAGTTGTTAAGTCTTTCAGAAGAAACATCTGAATGGAAAATAATTCTTGGTATTGTTTTAAGTAAGCATGTTCACCATTTTATATTTCTTCTGATTTTCTTTATGGTGCTCCTCATATTAATATCAGAGTGCTTTGGAAATGATAACTAAATTGAACTAAATTCTGACAAAAAGGTAAAATATTTATGAGACAAATGATGATGATTAATACAGTTTTATGAACAAAGACAGTTGCATGAAAGCAAAGTTAAGAAAGTCCAAGAGTTTCAGGGATTCAATTTGATACAACAAAGATCTGAGGTTTTTGTTGTGTTTTGGTGTGGCATTTATTGTTTGTTTTCAGCGTTGTTTTGTTTGTTTATGTGGGGTTTTTTCCCCCTCCAAAGGATGCAAATATAATCACCTTTTAATCACATCTCATTTTGAAAAAATTAGCTTTAGCTATTTTTGGCTGTGGGCACATCATACAACCTTCAAATTTCTGCTCTAACACTTCTTAGCTTAGAAGTTTGCTCTTTTCTTCTCAGCTGAAGCACTTAAGCAGCATGTCCCATGGTTTCCGAAAGTGCACCAACCACAAGATAATTTGCTCTTTATAACCGATGCATTACTCTTTTCAACAACTCCATATTTGCCAGCAAAAATTACTTCCAATAAACTCAGTTAATTGCTAGTGAAACCAAATCAAATTGCAGATGTTTCAGAGTGTAAGCGCATGTCAAATTCAAATTAGAAAAAGCAGAAATTTGGTAAAAATATTTGCTTTCAAACAGGAGAGTTTTCTCTTGCAGCCCTTGCTGTAGATGTGCATGTACATCTAAGAATCACTTCATCAATCAGCAACTGCTGATCCTACAAATAGGATGCAATTAGCATGAATGAAAAGCAATCCTGCAAATCCCTTTACTGGACTTAGTAGCTTTTCCCCACAAAAGAGCAGAAAATTTTTCAATATAACTCAACAACATTATAGAACTAAAGTAAAATTTGCGTATCTTTACCTTCACTGGAATAGAATGACATTTTTCAGCCTCTCAGAGTATTATAGCATGCATTTCCAAAATTTGAGACTTCTGAGAAATAAGAGTATGTTTCTACTTATTGCAAAACGTTAAAATATTCAGTATTTTAGAGGAAATTTGCAATGTGCATAATACAAACGTACACTACATTCTTATCTTGAATCATTCTTCATGATGTTGCAGGCAGTCTAAAATTTACATTTGAATAAAAAATAGAGTAACCATTTATTGCATGCGTGTTGATCATAGGAATGGTATTACAAGCTACATAAAATCAGCAGTAAAGAATACAAGATTCTTCAGAAAGGAAATAAAGCTTTGTCTGTATATGTAATTGTTACCTTCACTGATAAAATATTGGTAATAATACTTAAAACTCTGTCACAGAATGTTGGTAGGATTAATTACTAATGTAAGATGAAAAATTATATACACTGGCTAAGTATCATAATTGCTATCTTAAAGGATGGAAATTAGATTGATCCGAACATCTGAAATAGAACCTTGAAAAGGAAAAAAAAGGAAGTTTGTTAAAAGGGTCAGATTTATATTTAACATTTGAATTCCCAACTACTACTCTTACAATACATTTCAGTTTGCCCTTTTTTATACAATAAATAACAGCATGCAACAAAGCAATTTTCCTTCAACAAATAATAAGTTGCTGTCATAAAAAAGACAGATTCTGAATACTGTATTTGATTGTAGATTTATCAACGTATGAAAACCCGTGGTTGTCTCTTACATGATAAAATACAACCAAAGTTTTCAGCAAGTTATTCTCCTACAAGCTTTCCAAAGCCTCTTTGTACTACCTTGTTTACTTTGTTCTTCAGTGAGTGCTTAAAAGAAAATCATGTACTTTACTCAACAGATTTACTGTACAAGGAGGGGAGAGGAAAACAGATTTATTAGCTGTCTCATTACAAAAGTTTAAATCCCTTTGTTCCCTTCACCTTGTGTTTTATCTTAATCATACTTGCTCACATGCTCACAAAACTACAAATTTGTCCTTTGGGAGTGATCCTGTTTATAAACCTGGCTGTGTTAAATGTTTTTCTTCATATTCTGTAGTTATTTGACAGATGGAACTATACTGTCCACAAACTGTGAAATGTCTTACAAAATGAAGGCTGTATTAAAACCATGACAATATTTTCTCACATTACATAGTAAGATGGAGGTAGGAATTCTTATAACAACATAATGGGTACACATTATTAAATTATTTAATATTCACGTGTTTATGTAGTGCATTGACTTTGCCTGGCCATTAGGCCCTATCATGATAGGCCCTATCATGTTTCCTCCTCAACAGGATAGTAAGAGAAAATACTGCAAAAAGCTTCTGAGTGAATGAGATCACTCAAGAGTTACTGTCACTGGCAAAACAGACTTGACTAAGGGAAATGGATTTAATCTAGAAATTAATTTTCTCTTTTGCCAATTAAAAAAAGGGTAGGCTAATAAGAAATAAGAACAAATCTAAAAACATCTTCCCATCACCCTTCTTCCCAGGCACTTCACTCCCAAGTATTCTACGTCTCCCCCCCTCAGTAACACAAAGGAATGAGGTATG